>NC_056739.1:408534887-408654887 GCF_019279795.1 Protopterus annectens
TGGTTGCTTGAGAGTTACTATTAAAAATAGACCTGACAAATACTGTACCCTATAGTATACCATACCATAAACACTATATTGATTTGATTTTAATATGAAAATACAGTAATTAAAAGCTTGGCTGGAATAATAATATTTTCAACATATATTTACACTAGAAAGCAGAGCATGAGGAACGGTTTTCATTGGCATGCTGAGTGGATTGGAATTGAATGAATTGAATACAGAGAGAGAGCGAGCGCATGCATGAAAGCAGAAGTGACTGTATGTGAGAGATTGGAGAGAGAAAGAGTGAGTGAATGCATGTATGAAAGCAGAAGTGACTGTATGTGAGAGATTGGAGAGCTGTATGAAAGCTGAAGAGAGTGTGTGTGAGAGATCGGAGCGAGAAAGAGTGAGTGAATGCATGCATGAAAGCAGAAGCGACTGTGTGTGAGAGAGATCAGAGAGGTCTATGAAAGCTGAAGAGAGAGAGAGTGTGTGTGTGTGTGTGTGTGTGTGTGTGTGTGTGTGTGTGTGTGTGTGTGTGTGTGTGTGTATATGTCCATGAGAGAGATAGGAGAGAGAATGTGCAATCTGATGGAGACTGACTGACTGAATATGGAGTGAGTGTTGACATTTTAGTGATTTGATTTGATTTGTTTGGTTTAACTTGTTCTCAGGTTAGGGAGAGAGGGAATTTGTTTGTATCTTCCTTTTTAAAACTCTAAAACTCTAAAAACAAGGTATTTTCTGCAATACATGAAAAATGGAATTGTTCATACTGTACTGCATTTCTTTGATTTTGTTCTGGTTGCTTGAGGCTCTGGTTGCATGAGTTCTGGTTAACTGAGAGTTTACTGTACTTATGGTATCCCTCTGCTGACTGCCACAACTTAGAAATACTCAGGTCTGGTACACAATCAGAATCTATATTTCAAGACAAGCTAATAATGGTTAACAGAGTTTTATCTAAGTTTAAAGTTTTCTATCAGATATCTAAGTTAGTCATATTAGTAACCAGACATGCTGTCGCTACCAGTTCCTTAGTAAACAAATTTGAGTATGTGCTCTGAACAGTTTCAAAGTCCAAGAAAAGAGGCATTGGAAACACTCGAGACTTTTTATTAAAATCGCAAGTTAAAACTTCTTTGGACAGAGATGTTGGCTTGTTATTTTCATCCTCTTGTTAGATCAAACTCTTATGTATTGTCTTTTTTCCAGTTCATAATTCTGATTATGCTTGTTGGTAAACTAAGTTACTTAGAAGAAAGCAACATAATGCATTGCACTTGCATAAATGTAATATCAATGCTTCTATAACTTAACACATTAACTATGATCTGTTTGTTATTACCTGTTCTATTATCTATATATTTTATTCTTTACTTTCTTCTTCACTCTTGCTATAATTACACTACTACTTATCTTTAAAGCTTCTATTGTTAATTTACAAGCCTTGTGATATTTACTGCATGTTTTCTCTAACATTACGTAGTAAAGAAATATGCTGTAAATGTTAAATATTTTGTAAACAGCTGTGTTTGTCCCTATGGGCCTGGTCATAGCTGAAAAGGTTCCATTGCCCAGTTTACTTACCAGTTTAATAAATATGATAAATAAAACAATACACATATGCAGACAAGTAAATAAATGCCTCTTCCCTCCAGTTGTCTTCCAAATCAGTCATCTAGCTGGAGCCTGCCTTTCCCTTTTCCCATACCACAAGCTTGTCAGCCCAGAGCTCAGGGTTATGACAAGCAAAGAGGGAGTAGTTAGGCACAGAACAAAGTAGTCTGCTTCCAAATTCACTTTATGGCAAATGCAAAAATGAATGCCATAGCAAGAACTTTTTAATACTGGAAGTAATAGAAGTGTGTCTTGTAAACAACTCAATGACAAGAACCCAAGGAGTGAGAAAGACAACAAATTACATAAATGTAAGATAAGCAAGAATGAAAAACTTGACATTGCATTAAATAAATGTTGTGATATATTTAAGACACAGGAAAATTAAAACGCTGCAAAAACAGAAATGCAAACGCAACCAAAGCAAAACTTACTGCACAAATACAGAATACTACTTCATTTAAGGAAAAAAAAAGAAGAACTGGAATAATATGAAAGAAGGGAAAGTACTGAAATGCTAACAAGACCGATACCATTAGTTTTCCAATATTTTTCATTGCCAATACATTTAAATCCAAGGGAAGCAGAAAGAGGTGTGCAGATAGAAACGTGTCTGACTACAACTGTAGATGATGTCATGTGTGAACTTCAATAAGCAAAAGAAATTAGCTAATTGAATGTCTGGTTCTAGCAAACTGGAATTATACTAAGAGTGCAGGAATAATACAGTTCTCATTCATGTAAGTGCCACAAGATTTGGTGTGCCCTGCAATAGAAGTATTCAAGTCTAGCGTGATGGCCCACTGAGGAAGGTATGCAACAGACTCAAAGAAATGCATTTACATTAAAATAGACACTGTGAATTTCATAAATCTGTGCTTGAGTTCTATGATTTTATATTTTCATATTTCCATATTTTCAACCAGAAGAATGCCACCAGACATAGACAAATAGATGATGTGCTCTTAACAAACAAAACCAAAGAAATAAGAAGTCTGTGTGTTAGGTATGGTAAACTCAATTTTAAGGTTCACTGGAGACTTCAAAGTTTTAACACTTAATACTTTTTTTTTGCTGAGGGGACCCTATGTGAACCTATGTGAGAGTATTTATCCCTCAGCCCTTACATATACCATCCTTACATATATTGTGTATAGGTAGCGTTGTCGCTTCACAGTTAGACGTTGCCCGTTCGATTCTCAGTTAGAGCGTCTTCTGTGTGGCGACATGCGTGAATGGGCGTTCCTTCATTGAAGGTTGTGCGTTAGGCCCGGCAAGCCAGCATGTAAAAATCTACTGCCAATCATTGGCAGACCAGAGTTCCGCTGTGGCGACCCCTAACCGGGAAAAGCCGAAAGACACAACAACATATATTGTGTATATGTAAGTATTAACTCAATTGCCACACAACTGTAGAGAAAAGATAAGCACCCTGCAAAGGTAAAAACATGGAATTTTGTTTTCCAGGTGTTACCTTTAAGGAGCAAATAATTGACAATTATACATGAATCACATGGGAGGGCAATCCTTTGAGCCATATTGTAAGACTCTGTTAGACACTGATGTCATTTCAGAAGACCTGTAAACAATGTAAAGCCAAGAGCGTAATGAAAACAAATTAATAGCCCATGCAAGTAAATGACTGCCATATGTACCCATAACATATTCATAAACAGAGAATGAAGCTGTACCACTGACAAACTGTCAGCTTTTTCATATAAATTTGTTAGGAAAATAGTTAACACAATAAAAATCACAGAGCAGAAAATGCAATCTTTAATAACTTCAATTAAAAACAGACATGTAAAACAGGCTGTCAGAGGCTTCTTCCATATTAATGCATGAGTACAGAGAAGAGGAGAAAAGGAAAACATATCTGACATTTCAAAAAATCCAATAATAAAAAAATAGAAAAGAGAGAGAGGCATACAGGCTGTCAAAAGTTGATGTGAATACTCCAGAGGAATGTGCTGTGCCAAGATTCCTGACTGTGAAAAAAAGGCACAAAGAATGGTACAGCAAGTGAAATAATTCTGTATGACTAATAAGTGATACAAGAGAAACAAAGGTGACTCAAATGCTAAGAATGTGTAAACATATGAGAAGTGTAAAGATCAAATAATATCTTCTGCAGATAGTCATTATGTGTTACAAGCCACAAGAATGATAATTCTAAAGAAATTATAGAAAAGGCATATAGAAATTGAATAATAGTGGGAATGAATGCCAATATTAAGGAACGTTACTCCACAAATATCGATGGCATGATAATACATTTTAGTTTACTTTTCCAGAACAATATCCTGTGTAGATGTTAAAGTTACCTAATGCCCCCTGTTAAAATTACCTATTGCCCCCTGTATAAATGTAAATGCACTTCCGTAGGTCAATTATAAAAAGAGATCACATGGCTTCATTGTTCTAGTGTGCAAATTCCAATTAAAAATGTTCATACAACAATTATTCTAATGAAAGCATATGATACAAAATAAATCACTTCCTTACACTCCCATATATGGATATGTACATCCTTCCATCCAGCATATGTATTCTACTCCTAAGATTTGCTAGTTAGAAGAAATGGAATATCTCATTCAGAACAAGCCCATTTTCATAGCTATACTTTCAAATAGCTATGATACAGACTTTTTGCTCATACTTTTTCCAGACAAAGAATAGTGACAGGTTAATATTCCAAATTTCAGTTGTAGAACATGTAACAACCATAAAAGCTAATGCTATAATTATATTCTTAGACACATTTTTTCTCAGTTTATCAGCTACTAACAAATCTGATAATATACAATTTAGCATTTTCCAACATCTACCATATTTCTCCTTACAGCAAATCAATACCAAAATTCACTGAAAGATTTCCTGCATTGGATACCCATAACATTTCCACAAGAAAGAAATATTACTAAGTAATATGAATGTCAATTGGTTGGACATAAACTTTAACTCTCCTATGTCTAGCATGAACCTATATAGTTTTAGACAACTAATTAATAACCCCACACATTATAGCAAGACATCATATTCCGTATTAGACTGGGTGGTAGTATCAGACCCTAGCAAATACTCTATCACAGATACAGTGTCTGACTCTCTCAGTGATCATCTCCCAATCTATATGACCAGACATCTCACAAATCCAGTTAAACAACATGTTTATAAAACAACATGCAACCTTTCCAAGTTTAACCCAGAAATGTTCATTACTACATTATCATCTATTAATTGAAACTTCCTACAAGTCTCCTTTTAGACAATGATCTAAATGAATTCAATACAACTTTTCAAATATGTTAAATAGCCTTGCACCTCCTAGAAGAAAATAAAAACAAATAATGCAATTTGGCTATCCAAAAATAATAAAATGCTAATGGCTGATAGAGAAAAAGCATGGAAAGAATGGCAAAATATAAAACACCTCAAGATCTTGAAAACTATAGAAATGCTTTGCAATCATACTAAAAGAACAAATAATTGAAGATAAAAAACTATATTATAACAACTTTCAGAATAATACTAAATACAACCCCCCCAAAAAAATTTGGACATTGATTAAAGAAATCTTACATCTCAGCCAAAAGTTCAACTCAACACCCCTCTCCTGATAACGCACCACTCAAAACTGCAATGCAGTTCAATTCTTATTTTATAGATAGTATAGCATCTTTAATCAAGGATTCCTCAACAGCAAATACCAACCCTGCCCAACAGCCACATATCACCACATTCACTTTAACAGTCAAACCTGTGCCCACATTCTATATAAAACTATTCTTAAACAAACTTAAACCATGCTCTTCTTCAGCTGATGACCTTCCAAGTACCTAAAAGTAGCAGGCAATAACATTGCCCATCCTGTCTCAATCCTTATAAATAGGTCAGTCCAGGAATCCCATGTTCCCTATCTCTGTAAAAAGTCACACATTATCCCTCTACACAAAGGAGGAAATTCAACAGACATTAATAACTTTAGACCTATAGCAATCTTATCTCCCCTTGCCAAAATACTTGAAAAGAATCTATTCAAAAACAATTGCTAGACTATTTCCTGCAGGAAGAACTCCTATCTCCTATACAATATGGCTTCTATCCTTCCCATAATACTAGCATTGCCCTTATTACTTTTATAGATACTGTCAATAAATCTAGAGAGCAAACTAGTCTTCATTATTTCTAGACTTGTCTAAAGCCCAAGATACATTTTTTTGCAGCAAACTTCTTTTTCAGATGTCCTCACTAGATCTCACAGCCCAGCCTTCTGTGGTTCAAAAGCTACCTGTTCAATAGATATCAGTCATTAAAATGGCACTCCATGCTCTGTCCTTACCTCCCAGTCACCACTGGTGTACCGCAAGTCTTGGTCCCCTCCTCTAACATTTTCACCAACAACCTCTATACATCTAAACAGGCCATCCTAATAAAATACTCAGATGATTCCACTCTCATTTGCACATATGACAGCATGGTGCACCTTCAAAAAATTACTCATGAAGCTTTAACTGCCACTGAAGCACGGCTTTGTAAATTACAAACCATGCTCAACCCAAAAAAGACCAAATTACTACTTTTTTTCAAAATCTCTTTCTCTTTTGAAAAAAGAATATTTAAAGTCCTCTCCCTTAATTATACAACCATTGAGGTCACTTCTCATAAAAAATTACTAGGGATGATAGTGGAAATTAGGGATGCTTTACAAAGTCAAATACCTTCTTGCCAACTAAACTAAAACTACACTTGCCACTACTTATTTTCTCCCCACACTTCTTTATGGTGCTTCCATCCTTACTAAATTCCAGGTTTCACAAAAAATAAAACTTGAACAATGCTGTAACAAAGTTGCTAAATCTGCAGCAAATACACCTTTCAGAACCCACCACTGTATAGCACTAAAAGCCTAAGTTAGTTAGAACTGCCTCATCAACTAACATATATACAGCTTTATAACACTTATAAAATTATCCAGCATCCATTTGCCTGTCTAGAATTAAAAAACATTCTACACAACTATGTTCCTAGTTGGTCATTGCAATCCAGTGATCAAAAACTCCTGTCTGTCTGCAAACCTATCAGATTTGCTGGACATTGTCTGTAGTCATACAAGGATGTTAAGGCCTGAAACATCTATTAGGCCAATACCTTCTCTCCCACCTTTCAAAACCACACTGAAAGACTTCCCAGCTAAAATCTGACTCTGTTCTTGCTCAAAACCAGGATAAACTATATCCCTAAATGGGAACAAGTACCCTTTCATTCCTTATACTTCCTTACTCTACCTTCTTCATTTACTTCCTTACTTCTATCAAAATGTATCCCCTGACTTTCTCTCTAAATATACCATAAGCCTGTTTTTCCCTCACTTCATATTGCAATTCCTGTTTGTATTAGACTGACCTTTAATTTCAATACAAGCTGTCTAAAACCTCACTAAAAGATTAAATGATTGTCATATAACTTGTATCAATTCTTAACCAATGTTTACTTTCTGTATCATCACTAATTTGTTATAATTATTTAAAATGCAGATGTTTTGTTTTATTTTTGAAGATTATAAAATTATTGTTCTTAAAGCGTTTTGTAATAATTTGGAGCTTTTCTTTCTGGGCCTCCACTGAAAATAGACCTCTACCTATTCGGACTTTCCCAGTAATCAAATGTCAATAAATAAATAAATAAAGATCTGAGATTTAGCAGCACTTACTTCAAATTGTCTAGAGACTCGAAGAGTATTAACTTAATTACTACTAAAGTTACATGACATGGTAAATGAGTCCACAAGTAACACAGAGGTAAGGTATAAGCAGTGTTAATTAATCGTAAGAGTTAAGAGGTTATTATGAATAGTGGAGAGCTTTTTAAGTGGTTAAGGAATGCAATATATCCTACAAGGGAGGCAAAACCAAACAGGTTGATGTTCAAACATGAGTGGTAACTTACAGCAAATTCTTTTACTAAAATTTTGAATCTTTTTTGAAAATAGGTTCAGTATTCCTTTACAGTTTGGATTTATCTGTCAATGGGAGTAGTCATAGATCTACTGAATCTTTTGTGACACAAAATGTGCTCTTTTAGGCTTCTGTGATATTATTCAATCTAAAAAAAATAATGCTTGCCTGTTAAAGATGTGACCCTATTATAATTCTTATCATTTTCAAACTGTCTAGTGTGAAACACAAATACTTAACTTTGCTACAAGTAGGAAAACTCCACATTATTCATAACACCATACTAGACCCCCTAACTCATCTCATATAGTCTGGGTTACCTGTCAGATTCAGCATCCCCTAGGTCTTCCAAGCAGGACATCCTGGCCATTCCATTCAACACCACTAATTTTTCCCATTCAATACACCTAGCCTTGATCACACACTGTCTACAAATCTTTCCATACAGCACACCTCAGCCATCTGAAAGAGAACCTCTCACCCATCTCATATAATACATCCCAAAGAGCACACATTTTACCTACTCCATGAATATCCTAACCATCACATAAAACATATTTTACTCATCCCATGTAGTGCACCCAAACAATCTGATAAAGTTCCTGTACTCATCAATAGGGTATTACCTACATGTCCCAATAGCATTTCCCACCATGCCGCATTGTACTTTCTACCACACCTTTACGCTAAACCTGTATCCTTTTCTTATATCACATTCTGTCAATCCTATGTTATCCACCTCCTACAGTAAACCTTACCCATACCTTGTGATAAATCCATCTATCCTGTATAGTGCTTCCCAGCTATCTCTAACAACACACTCTACTCATCAATGGAAACATACCCTACATATCCTGTACTGCTTTCTAGCCATCCCATAAAGCACAGTCTTAGCATTCCATTCAGTAAATCCCTCACACTGCATGAAACAAGCCCTAATCCTTTCCAAACAGCATTTTCTACTAATCCCCTATAGTATATCCTGCCAAAAGCATGGCACAAACACTCCTTATTCCATACAGGAGGCCTTACCACAGCAAATATATCTATTCTAACCTATTCCATATAGCATCTGCAATCCAATGTATACAGCACACCTTACCCAACACATACAGTACCTGCAACCCAGTGTATACAGCACACCTTACCTGTGTCATACAGCACCTGCAACCCAGTGTATACAGCACACCTTAATCACCTCATACAACACCTGCAACGCAGTGTATAGAGCATGCATTACCCATCTCATACAACACCTGCAACCCAGAGTACAGGGCATACCTTACTCATCACATACAGCACATTTACCCATATCATACAACACCTGCAACCAAGTGTATACAGCACACTTTCCCCATCCCATGCAACACCTGCAACCCAGTGTATACAGCACACCATATGCATCGCATACAGCACCTTTGACCCAGTGTATACAGTACACCTTACTCATGTCATACAGCACCTCCAACCCAGTGTATACAGCACACCTTACTCATGTCATACAGCACTTGCAACCCAGTGTATACAGCATGCCTTACCCATTCCATACAACACTTGCAACCCAGTGTATACAGTACACCTTATGCATCTCATACAGCACCTACAACCCAGTATATACAACACACCTTTCCCATCCCATACATCACCTGCAACCCAGTGTATACGGCACACCTTATGCATCTCATACAGCACCTGCAACCCAGTGTATACAACACACTTTACTCATGTCATACAGCACCTGCAACCCAGTGTATACAGCACACCTTACCCGTTCCATACAGCACCTGCATCTAATGTTTACAGTACACCTTACCCATCCCATACAGTACCTGCAACCATACCTCTCAACCTCTTAGCACAAGAAATCTGAACAAAGCCTAAAATAATTGTGGTTCAAGGGCCCAAAAATATGAACACATTTTAAATATTGCTGTTATAAGCTTAGAGAATTCCTAGAATTATACCCTTGAGTTAGCAAGCATTTTCTGAAGAATATAGCATTTGAATCTCACATGCACATCATTATTTACCGACTTGTATTCTTAGAGAATTGCCAGAAAACCACAAATGTTATGGAGAACCAACCAAATATATCAGACAAAAATCTGGGTATTCTGTGAAAATCTTAGCACTTGAGAGAAACACTTGCAACCCATCTCACACATTTCCTACAACCCAGTGTATACAGCACACCATATCTATCCTATGCAGCAAACTCTGTCCAATAGAATACCTCCAAACCATGCCTACAGTAAACCTTTATCTGTCCAGCAGAATACCTCTAAACCATCCCCACAACCCTTATATGTCCCATAGAATACCTTCACATACAGCAAGCCCTTATCTGTTCCTTAGAATACCTCCAAATCATTCCTACAGCAAACCCTTATCTGTCCATAGAATACCTCCAAACCTTCCCATACAGTAAACCCTTAGCTGTCCTATAAAATACCTTCAAACCATTCCTACAACAAACCCTTACCTGTCCCACAGAATACCTACAAACCTCACCATAGAGCAAACCCTCTTCTGTCCCATAGAATACCTCCAAACCATTCCTACAGCAAACCCTTATATGTCCCATAGAATAGCTCCAAACCTCACATTACAAGAAACCCTTACCTGTCCCACAGAATACCTCCAAACCTTCTCCATAGACCAAACTCTTATCTGTTCCCCATTCAGCAAACCTTTATTATGTCCCATAGAATACCTCCAAACCTCTCCATACAGCAAACCCCTATTGGTCCCATAGAATACCTCCAAACATTCCCATATAGCAAACCCTTATCTGTCACATAGAATACCTAAAACCTCCATGCAGCAAACTCTTATCTATGCCATAGTATACATCCAAACCGTCCCTACAGCAAACCCTTATCTGCATCATAGAATACCTCTAAACCATCCCTACAGTAATGCTTCATCTGTCTCACAGAATATCTCCAAACCTCACCATTCAGCAAAGCCTTATTTGTAAAATAAAATACATCCTAACCTCTCCATACAGAAAACCCCCATCTTTCCCATAAAATACCTCCAACCTCACCAAACATTTATCTGTCCCATGAATACCTCCAAACCTCACCATAAAGCAAGCCCTTATCTGTCCCATAGAATACCTCCAAACCTCCCCATACAGCAAACCTTTATCTGACTCATAGAATACCTCCAAACCATCCCTACTGCATCCCTTTATCTGTCCCATAGAATACCTTCAAATCATCCCCATACAGAAAACCCTTATCTGTCCTATAGAATACCTCCAAACCTTACTATACTGTACCGACTCTCATTCCCATACAGCACACCCTATCTATCACACAGACCACAAACCCTTCTGTATTCTACAGAGTACCTCTTACCTGTACTACAGGTCCCATACTATACATCCTATAACACACACCCATATTACACACCCCAAACTGCTCATCTCATAATACACACCCCATATTGCACCCTCCATACTATAAACCCCATACTATACATCCCATGCTACACAACTTTTTACATCCTATGCAGCACTTCCTATTTAACTCAAAGCACACTACCTATCCCTGTCATCACATCCTTATTCAAAGTCAAAGATAACTTTATTGTCATACAGAACTACACAGCAGTGTAGATGAACAAAATTACAATGCTTTGTTCTCAATGCAGGAAACAGTTGCACACATAGACAGAGAAAAATTAATAAAATATCACCGTAGAAATTTAATAAGTAGCAATTAGTAAGGAAAGTAGGACAGCAGTGACCCACACCCATCCCAAAAAGGAGACAAGGAAGACAAGGAACAATATGAAGGTAATACTGTCAAAGTAAAATTGAAGCAATAGCAGCATATCTATGATTAGGCTGAATTATTGCACTGTTTGTATATTGCACTTTACAGTCCTTCAGTGAGTAGGTGAGCAACTTTAGTATTGCACTTAGTTATTGCACATCCATAAAATAAGTCTCTTGATAGGCTAGTTATGTAACAGGTATCATGGTTCATTTTTCCCAAGAGTTCAACAGTCTAATGGAGAGCGGAAAGAAACTGTTTTTTAGTTTGGTGGTTTTACAATGCAGACAACCCATACAATACTTCCTAACCATGTCATGCAGCACACCTTACCTATACCAAACAAAGTGCCCTTATCCATCCCACATGGACTACTTATCCAGCCAATATAGGACATCCTTCCCATACCATAAAGCACATACTGACTTTACATGTGGCAGATCCTTATGCATACAACACTGTGCAACATGCATGTGTGTTTGAAATTTGGATACATAATCCTATATTTTTATTGTAAAAGTATCTCTACATGTCTAAAGCCATCAGTGTATTCCTGTTTTCTATATTATCAGCAGCATAGGTGGACACCAGTTAGTTACTCTGCCCCCACCTCCACGACTGTCTATATGTCTGACATAGTTTATTCACAAACTAAATTTCTGGCTTGTTTTTATACCAGCTGTGACACACCTGGCCTAAGTATCTGTTCTCTTTCACTAGAAATGAATGCCACAACTGAGTTTAAATATTGTTCTTACAAACTTAGAAAGTTGATAGAATAACAGGTTTCAATTAGCATGAATGTTCTGAAAGGTAGAAAGTATCTATCTCAGATGTCTGTCATTATTTTCTAATGTCACTCCCCAAACATTTGACAATGATTTGCCAGAAAACCACAATTTTATGAGAAAAAAGACCAAAAATAAAAGGCAAATATCTGGGCATTTGGCAAAAATCTGTACACTTGAGAGGTATGGTTCCATAGAATACCTCCAAATGATCTCCATAAAGCAAACCCTTTTCTGTCCCTTAGAATACCCCCAAACCATTCCTACAGCAAACCATTATATGTCCCACAGAATTCCTCCAAACCTCACCATACAGCAAACCCTAAGCTGTCCCATAGAATACATCTAAACCTCACCATATAGCAAACCCTAAGCTGTCCCATAGAATACATCCAAACCTCACCATACAGCAAACCCTAAGCTGTCCCATAGACTACCTGCAAACCATCTCCATGCAGCAAACTCTTTTCTGTCCATAGAATACCTCCAAACCATTTGTACAGCAAACTCTTAAATGTCCCACAGAATACCTTCAAACCTTCCCATACAGCAAACCCGTATCTGTCCCATAGAATACCTCCAAACCTCATCATACAAGAAACACTATGCTGTCCCTTAGAGTACATCCAAACCTCATCATACAGCAAACCCTTGTCTGTCCCATAGAATATCTCCAAACTATTTCCATGCAGCAAACCCTCTTCTGTCCCACAGAATACCTCCAAACCATCCCTACAGCAAACCCTTATATATTCCATCGAATGCCTCCAAGCCTTCCATTACAGGAAACCTGTACCTGTCCCACAGAATACCTCCAAACCTTCTCTATACCAAACTCTAATCTGTTTCCTATTCAGCAAACTCTTATCACTCCCATAGCATACCTCCAAACCATCCCATACAGCAAACCCTTATCTGCCCTGTAGAATGCATCCAGCTTGCTACAGTATACCCTTATCTGTCCAATAGCATACCTCCAAATCATCCACATAAAGCAAGCACTTATCTGTCTCATAGAATATCTCCAAACCATCACTATACAGCAAACCCTTTTCTGTCCTGTAGAATGCCTAATAACAATTCCTACAGCAAACCCTTATATGTCCCATAGAATACCTCCAGACCTCTCCATACAGCAAACCCTTATATAGCCCATAGAACATCTGCAAATCTCCCATTACAGAAAACCCTTATCTGTCCCATAGTATACCTCCAAACCATCTCATACTGCAAACCCTTATCTGTCCTATAGAATACCTTCAAACTATCCCCATAGAGCAAACCCTTATCTGTCCCACAAAATACCTCCAAACCTCCCAATACAGCAAACCCTTATCTGTCACATTGAATACCTTTAAAACTCACCATACAGCAAACCCTTATCTGTCCCATTAAATACCTACAAACCTCACCATACAGCAAACCCTTATCTGACCCACAGTATACCTCTAAACCATCCTATACAGCAAGCCTTTATCCGTCCTATAGAATAACTCCAACTCACTAAAGCAAACACCTCTCTGTCATATAGAATACCTCCAATTCCCTTCAGCAATCCCTTATCTGTCCCATAGAAAAGTTTCAAAACATTACTACAGCAAACCCTTATCTGTCCCATAGAATCCCTCCAAACCATCCGATATAGAAAACCCTTATCTATCCCATAGAATACCTCCAAACCTTTTTATACAGCAAACACTTATCTGTCCCATGGAATACCTCCAAACCATTCCTACAGCATACCTTAATCTGTCTCATTGTATACCTCCAAACCAACCCATACAATAAACCCTTATCTCTCTCATAGAATACCTCCAAACCTCTCCATGCAGCAAGCAATTATCTGTCCCATACAAACACTTACAAACCATTCCTATAGCAACCCTTATATGTCCCATAGAATACCTCCAAATCTTCCCATACAGCAAACCCTAAGCTGTCCCATAGAATACATCCAAACCACACCATACAGCAAACCCTTAGCTGTCCCATAGAATACCTCTAAACAATCGCATAAAGCAAACACTCATTTGTCCAAGAGAATACCTCCAATCCTCCCCATACACCAAACCATTATCTGTCCATATAATACCTCCAAATGGTCTCTACAGCAAGCCCATATCTGTCACATAGAATATCTCCAAACCTCGCCATACAGCAAACACTTATCTGCCCCATTGAATATCTCCAAGCCTCACCATAAAGCTAGCCCTCATCTGCCCCATAGAGTACCTCCAAACCTCCACATACAGCAAACATTTAACTGTCTCATAGAATACCTGCAAACCATCCATACAGCATCCTTTTATCTGTCCCTTAGAATACATCCAAATCATCCCCATAAAGCAAACCCTTATCTGCCCCATTGAAAACCTCCAGACCTCCCCATACAGCAAACCATTATCTGTCCCATAGAATACATCCAAACCTCACCATACACCACAACCTTATCAGTCACATAGAATACCTCCAAACCTCACCTTACAGCAAACCCTTATCAGGCCCATTGAATACTTCCAAACCTCTTCATACAGCCAACACTTATCTGTCCCACTAAATACTTCCAAACCTCACCATACAGCAAGCCTTCGTCTCTCTCACAGAAAATGTTCAAACCTCCCAATGCAGCAAATCATTATCTGTCCCAATGAATTCCTCCAACCTCAACATAAAGAAAGTCATTATCTGTCCCATGGAGTACCTCCAAACCATCCTCATACAGCAAACTCTTATCTGCCCCATAGAATACTTCCAAACCTCTACATACAGCAAACTCTTATATGTCCAATGGAATACCTCCAAACCAATCCATACAACAAACCGTTATCTGTCTCATAGATTACCTCCAAACCTCTATGGAGCAAGCCATTATCTGTCCCATACAAACACTTCCAAACCATTCCTACAGCAAACCCTTATATGTCCCATAGGATACCTCCAAACCTTCCCCTGCAGCAAACCCTCATCTGTCACATAGAATACCTCCAAACCTCACCATACAGCAAACCCTAAGCTGTCCCATAGAATACATCCAAACTTCACCATATAGCAAACCTTTATTTGTTTCATAGAATACCTGCAAACATTTCCCATAAAGCAAACCCTCACCTGTCCAAGAACATGCCTTCAATCCTCCCCATACACCAAACAATTATTTGTCCCATAGAATACCTCCAAGTTATCTCTACAGAAAACCCTTATCTGTCACATAGAATATCTCCAAACCTCACCTTACAGCAAACCCTTATCTGTCCTATAGAATAGCTCCAAACCTTCCCATTCAGCAAACCCTTATTTGTCCAAAAAATACTTTCAAACCTTCCCATACAGAAAACCCTTATCTGTACCATGTGATACCACAAAACCTCACCATACAACAAACCATCACCATACAGCCAACCCTTATATGGCCAAACAGCAAACACTTATCTGCCCCATTGAATACCTCCAATTCTCACCATAAAGCAAGCCCTTTTCTGTCCCATAGAGTACCTCCAAACCTCCCTATACAGCAAACCTTTATCTGTCTCATAGAATACCTACAAACCCTACCTACAGCATCCTCTTATCTGTTCCATAGAATACGTCCAAACCATCCCCATATAGAAAACCCTTTACAACAGAATACACCCAAACCTCACCATACAGCAAACCCTTATATTTCCCATGGAATACCTGCAAACCTCTTCATACAGCAAATACTTATTTGTCCTATTGAATATCTCTAAACCTCACCATACAGCAAATCCTTATCTGTCTCATAGAAAACCTGCAAACCTCCCCATGCAGCAAATCATTATCTGTCCCACTGAATACCTTCAGATCTCAACATAAAGCAAGCCACTACCTGTCCCATTGAGTACCTTCATACCATCCACATACAGCATACCTTTATCTGGCCCATAGAATACCTCCAAACCTCTACCTACAGCAAACCCTTATATGTCCTATGGAAAACCTCCAAAACATTCCTAAAGCAAACCCGTATCTGTCTCATAGTAACCTCCAAACCAACCCATACAAAAAACCCTTATCTGTCTATAGAATACCTCCAACCTCTCCATGCAGCAAGCCCTTATCTGTCCCACAGAATACCTCCCAACCATTTCTACAGCAAACCCTAATATGTCCCATAGAATATCCGAAATCATCCCCAAAAAGCAAACCCTCACCTGTCCAAAAGAATACCTCCAATCCTCCTCATACAGAAAACCCTTATCTGTCCCATAGAATGCCTCCAAACCATCCCTACAGCAAACCTTTATCTGTCAAATAGAATACATCCAACTCTCACCTTACATCAAACAATTATTTCTCCCTTGTAATACCTCCAAATGCTCCATTCAGCAAACTATTATTTGTCCAATAAAATAACTCAAACCTCCCTATACAGCAACCTCTTATCAGTCCCATGGGATACCTCAAAACCTTAACAAACAGCAAACCCTCATCAGTCCCATAGAATACCTCCAAACTTCACCAAACAGCAAACACTTATCTTCCTCATTAAATACCTTCAAATCAAGCCTTATCTGTCCTATAGAATACTTCCAAACCTCCCAATACAGCAAAGCTTTATCTGTCACATAGAATACATCCAAATCAACCCTACAGCAACATCTTATCTGTTCCACATAATACCTGCAAACCATCCCCATACAACAAACCCTTATCTGTCCCATTGAATATCTCCAGAGGTCCCCATACAGAAAATCCTTATCTGTCCCATAGAATATATCCAAACCTCACCATACAGCAAACCCTCATCTGTCCCATAGAAAACCTCCAAACCTCTCCATGCAGCAAATCATTATCTGTTCCACTGAATACCTCCAAACATCAACATAAAGCAAGTCATTATCTGCCCCATTGAGTACCTCCAAACCATCCCCATACAGCAAACTCTTACCTTTCCCATAGAATACCTCCAAACCTCTACACAGAAAACCCTTATTTGTCTGACGGAATACCTCCAAACCATTCCTACAGCAAACCCTAATCTGTTTCATAGTAGTCCTCCAAACCAACCCATACAACAAGCTCTAATCTGTTTTGTAGAATACCTCCAAACCTTTCCATGCAACAAGCCCTTATCAGTCCCATAGAATACTCCAATCCATTCCTACAGCAAACCCTTATCTGTCCCATAGAATACCTGCAAACCATCCCCATAAAGCAAACCCTCATCTGTCCAAGAGAATACCTCCAATCATCCCCATACACCAAACCCTTATCTGTCCCATAGAATACCTCTAAACCATCCCTACAGCAAACCCTTATTTGTCACATAGAATACCTCCATACCTCCCCATTCAGCAAACCCTTATTTTTCCAATAAAATACCTTCAGATCTCCTTATACAGCAAACCATTATTTGCCCTATAGAATAACTCTATCTCACTACAGCAAACACTTATCCTGCCAAATAGAATACCTCAAACCATCCCCATACAGCAACCCCTTATCTTTCCCACAAAATACTTCCAAACCTCTCCATAAAGCAAACATTTATCTGCCCCATTGAATACCTCCAAACCATGCCATACAGCAAACCCTTATCTGTCACATTGAATACTTTCAAAGCTCTCCATACAGCAAACCCTTATCTGACCCACAGTATGCCTGCAAACCGTCCTATACAGCAAGCCCTTACATGTCCTATAGAATAACTTCAACTCGCTACAGCAAACACTTATCTGTCAAATAGAATACCATCAACTCCCTTTAGCAATCCATTATCTGTCCCTTTGAATACATTCAAAACATTCCTACAGCAAGCCCTTATCAGTCACATGGGATACCTCAAAACCTCACCAAACAGCAAACCCTCATCAGTCCCATAGAATACCTCCAAACTTCACAAAACAGCAAATACTTATCTTCCCCATTAAATACCTCCAAACTCCACCATAAAGCAAGCCCATATCTGTCCCATAGAGTACTTCCAAACCTCCCCATAAAGCAAAGCTTTAACTCTATCATAGAATACATCCAACCATCCCTACAGCATCCTCTTATCTGTTCCATAGAAGACCTGCAAACCATTCGCATACATTAAACTTTTAATTATCCTATTGAATACCTCCAGAGGTCCCCATACAAAAAACCCTTATCTGTCCCATAGAATATATCCAAACCTAACCATGCAGCAAACCCTTATCTAGCCAAAAGAATACCTCCAAACCATCCGATACAGCAAACAATTATCTATCCCACTGAATAGCTCGAAACTTCATCATACAGCAAACCCTTATCTGTCCCATAGAATATCAACAAAACATCTCCACACAGCAAACCCTTTTCTGTCCCACAGAATACCTCCAAACCATCCCTACAGCAAACCCTTATATGTTCCATAGAATACCTCCAAACCTCTCCATTCAGCAACCCCTTATCAGTCACATGGGATACCTCAAAACCTCACCAAACAGCAAACCCTCATCAGTCCCATAGAATACCTCCAAACTTCACCAAACAGCAAACATTTATCTTCCCCATTAAATACCTCCACACTCCGCTGTAAAGCAAGCCCATATCTGTCCCATAGAGTACTTCCAAACCTTCCCATACAGCAAAGCTCTATCTGTCCCATAGAATACATCCAACCATACCTACCGCATCCTCTTATCTGTCCCATAGAAGACCTGCAAACCATCCCCATACAGCAAACTCTTATCTGTCCCATTAAATACCTCCAGAGGTCCCCATACAGAAAATCCTTATCTGTCCCATAGAATATATCCAAACCTCACCATACAGCAAACCATTATCTGTCCCATAGAATACCTTCAAATCTCTCTATATAAAGGAAACAGTTATCTGTCACACTGAATAAATCCAAACCTCTTCATACAGCAAACACTTAACCATCCCACTGAATACCTCCAAGTCTCACCATAAAGCAAACCCTTATCTGTCCTACTGAATACCTCCAAACTTCACCATAAAGCAAACCCTCATGTATCCCATAGAAAACCTCCAAACCTTCCCATGCAGCAAATCATTATCTATCCCACTGAATATATCCAAACCTCAACATAAAGCAAGTCATTATCTGCCCCATTGAGTACCTCCAAACCATCATCATACAGCATACCCTTATCTGTCCCATAGAATGCCTCCAAACCTCTACATACAGAAAACCCTTATTTGTCCAATGGAATACCTCCAAACCATTCCTACAGCAAACCCTAATCTGTCCCAATGAATACCTTCAAATAATCCCCATACAGCAACCCCTTATCTTTGCCACAAAATACCTCCAAACCTCTCCATACAGCAAACATTTTTCTGTCCCATTGAATACCTCCAAAACTCACCATATAGAAAACCCCTATCTGTCCCACAGAATACCTCCAAAACTCCCAACACAGCAAACCCTTATCTGTCCCATTAAATACCTACAAACCTCACCATACAGCAAACTCTTATCTGATCCACATTATGCCTGCAAACCATCCTATACAGCACAGCCTTATGTGTCCTATAGAATAACTTCAACTCCATTCAGCAAACACTTATCTGTCAAATAGAATACCTCTAACTCCCTTTAGCAATCCATTATCTGTCCCATAGAATACATTTAAAACATTCCTTCAGCAAACCTATCTGTCCAATAGAATTCCTCCAAACCATCCAATACAGCAGTTATCTGTCCCACTGAAAAGCTCGAAACTTCATCATACAGCAAATTCTTATCTGTCCCTTTGAATAACTCAAAATCTCAGCAAAAAAGAGTCCCCTGCACGGAGAAAATTGCATGGCAAAATAGAATCCAAAGAAGAAATGAAGCCAGCAACTGGATGGCTGAAAATAGTTAATTTATTAATCAAGCATTATAAAGACTTCGATCTCACAGACCGGTTTCGGCATAGAGTTAGCTTAGCCTTCTTCAGTGTGATAAAGCAGCAAACAAAATGGAAGTCTTTTAATACAAAAATATTAATTAGACACAAAAATACTCAAACATGATTGGTGAACTCATGAATAAAACATGAACATATTCAAAGATGTTCATTAAGTCCTGGATAAAAAAGAGCACCTAATTTAATTATCCATTTTTTCTCTTTAGTATTTAATTTATTATGCCAGCCAGATTTCACAGTGCGATCACCTAAAATTTTGTCAATAACAAAAAAATGAAACCTTGCTGTAGGGTGTTTTAATGTGTGTTTATAAAGCACATTACTGGGTTTTCTACATTTGACATCACTTAGATGTTCTGAGATGCGTAACTTGAATGGCCTTGATGTCTGTCCTACATAGAAGCAGCGGCAACTGCAGCATACCATATAAATTATCCAGTCACTATTACAATTAGCAAAAAATGTTATATCATATACAGTGCTACAATTGTTGCTAGAAAATTCTTTCATCTTTAAGACATGTTTACAATTAGTACAATGGCCACAAGGTACGCATCCAATAAGTTTATCACCCAGCAAAGTGGTTTGTGTAATTTGTAACAACATTGATTGTGAATGATGTTTGTAATGATTAAAATAAGTACCTAGGTTTTTACCCTTTCTAAATGAAAAAGCGCAATTTGGTGGTATCACAGAAGATACTGCAGGATCAGCGGACAAAATATTCCAATTTCTTTTAATAATATTAGTAAGTTGTCCAATATTCCTGCCATAAGTGGTAATAAATCTAAGTGGAGGGGAAGAAGAGCCTAGTTTCTGTTTATAGGTGAGCAGATCATCCCTGCTCACTTGTGATGCATACCTTTTAGCAACAGTGATATGGCCTGGTTGATATCCCCTATTGTTAAATCTATGTACTAGATCCTGGCTGTATGATTGAAAAATGTTATCATTTGAGCAATTACGTCTCATACGAATAAACTGAGACTTAGGAATATTTCTGGTGACATGTTTTGGATGAAAGCTGGATGCGTGGAGCAAGGTGTTGTATTGTGGAAATTTTCTGAACACCTCAGTGTTGAATGAGTTATCAGGATTTCTTGTGCTCTTAACATCCAAAAAAGTAATAACATTTTGGTCATAATTAATAGTAAAGTGTAACCCCCATTTGTTATCATTCAGATATTCCACAAATTCATGTAGATATTCAATATCAGCCCTCCACACCATCCAGCAATCATCCAAATACCTATGCCAGATATCAATTTCAGGTAGATACAAGTTGTGCGTATCATCATAGATGATCCGATCTTCAATGTATGCCATGTATAGATCAGCATAAATGGGGGCAGAAGAAGCCCCCATAGCAGTGCCCTTAACTTGTAGGTAGCATTGTTTATCATAGAAGAACACATTCTTAGTTAGCACATGTTCTGTTAAAATGCTCAAAAATGTATTAAAGCCAGGTTTGTACATATTGGATTTTTCCAACCAGTATTCGATGGCATCCAACCCTGCCCAATGAGGTATATTGGTGTATAGTGATCTCACATCAAGGGTGCAAAGCCACCAGCCTTTTTCGATCTGCATGTCATTGATAATACTGAAAAACTGTGTGGTGTCTTGTATTCTGGATATGACCCATGAGAGTAGAGGTTTGAGATGTTTGGTCAAGTATTCAGACAAAGGTTCAGTAAGAGAGCCAGTACCCGCTACAATGGGTCTACCCAGTGGATGTGCAAGATCTTTATGAATTTTTGGTAAAAAGTAGATATATTGCCTAGCTGGATCAGAAATGGTAAGATGTTTCAAAGTGTTAGGTGTAATAATACCATTTTCAACAGCCGAATTCAAAAATATATCAATTTGCTGTTTAAACATAGATGTCGGATCAAGAGGCATCCTGGTGTAATATCTGGCATCATCAAGCTGTCTATGTGCTTCTTTATCATAATCAGTCCAATTCATCACCACAACAGCTCCTCTTTTATCAGCTTTAATAATTACTATTTGTTTGTTGTTAACGAGCTCTTCCAAACATGCCATATCAAATTTAGAGATGTTGTTTGGTAAAAGTGATCCTATATTAGAGCTAAAATGTAGTTCTTTGAGAGTACTATGCTGAAATAAGCTCACTGATGGATGTATTGGAGGCATGAAAGATGAAGGGTGGTATTTGAAACCATCAGTAGATAGACCAAGTGATTGCCCAGATGATTGTTTGTCCTGAAAAAATAGCTTTAAGTTAATCAATCTACAAAAATTTACTACATCCTGAGCAAAAATGTCCTCTGAAACAAAAAAAACAGGTATAAATGAAAGTCCTTTATTAAAAAGAGTGATTTGTTGCTCAGTTAAAACAATATCAGAAATATTACATACATTATCATGAGCATTTATTTGTTTGTAAGCATTTCCATCAAGTTCTGTAAGCTTGTAACTTTTGCAGTGTTTTCTGCCCCCCCCCCCTCCTCCTGCATGTCCTAAAGGGTTCCCAAGATTGTTGCATTTAGGTGAAGGGGAATCCATGGTGTGCATAGTGTCAATATCAGTGCCAGAAGAAATATCTGCATCAGTGTTATCAGAATATATAACATGAGCATGATGTTTTTTTAAAATGGACCTTGGCCTCTTGCGTTTTGGATGAGGGTTATCAATATTCAATGGTTTCCCAAACTTGACATATTTAGTTTGTTTAAAGGGTTGCCCTCTTACGTAATCAGATTGATCACGATTGCATTTTTTCAATTTCCTATCCTTTAATTGTGCTTCAAAGGTGAGAAGGTCAGAACTAAGCTTAGATGGTAGACCTGGAAACACACTATCATGCTTATAACCCTCACAATCAGCAACAAGTTTACTAACCCTAGGTGACTCCTTATCAATAATTCTAGTATAATATTTAGAAAGTGATTCAACAAATTTTAAAGAACATTCCTGCTGAATAGAATGCCACTCATTTAGCAAAATGTCATCAGGGTCTGCTACCAAAGGCTTGATTTTGACCCTTAACCCTCTTGGGGTTATACCTTTGGTTAAATAAGCTTTAAATAGCTTGAAATGCCATACAAAAGACCTGAGCATCCTCATTTGTTTATTAAGTTCAAAGAACAATTTTTCACAACATTGTGATGAATTACCAATGTTCAGGTCATTGGAGCCATGAGAAGATATCCCAGTACCAAATACTGCCAGGTCCTCCCTATCAGAGGATAGACCAGAGAAAATATTTTTAAGGTCCATAGTGAATAAACAAATATTGTATTGGAATTATGTCAACTGAGAACACAACACCACGTCTTGTTTATTGACAGAAATGGACAATAATGGCAATTGGACCAATCACCCTAATCTGTAAATGTAAAAAATGTTTTCATATAAATGAGGTCACAAGCCACGTCCAAGTCAGGACAATAATGGTGTGATTATTCACAAAAGAAAAGCATTAAAATCACTTATGGACAGATGGCATCCCTAATGAGAAAAGACATATCAAGTGAAAAAGATATAATCTTCAATAGCTTTAACATCGAGAGACTCAGAAAAAACACATTATCAAGTCAAATGAGTGGCAACTATTAACCAAGAGTGTGTGTTCACCAAACATCCATATCCAAATATAAAATATGTACAATATTACTAGAATATATCGAAAGGAGTCACTCTAATGTCATAAAAATAGCCAAGCAAAAATATGAAATGATATATACTTAAGAGGCCAAACAAATACCAAAGGCCTTCTTATTATTAAAGAATATTGATCAGTGATGTTATCCAAAAAACTTCTGTAATGGCCTCAAAAAACATACCATACTTCAGACAAATTAGTACAATAGTGAATTCAGTTGTTTAGATAGCAAACTTGTTATTAAGAAATGCAATAACAAATAGAGTTATTAGTAAATAACTGACTTATTGCCAAGCATAAGTAGTATGCATAATCCAGAAGCTACTTATTTATACTGCTACAAATTGTCCCTATTCAGCAATGATTTCAATAGTTAATAGGGCAATACCTAGTATTAATGTCCAAAATAAAATAGCTGAGTCCTTCAAGGCACAAAAGACAAAATTGACAAATAATTATATAGGGCAGTAAAATTCCACAAGATGTATCAATAAGTTGCTACACTCTTCTTCCATACATGTGACAGAAGACACTAATGCAAATCGCTCCCTTTTTATGAAGCATTCAATTGAGTAATCCAAAATTTGAATAAGTCAGTCCAAACACCATGTTCTAGCCAACTGCATAGTTACCCCAAAAAGGCTGATCATAAAAAGTACAGCAGCGTTAATTCGCACACTCAAGTGGTTCTGCCACTCATATAGTGAAAAAACGAAGATGGTAAACCAATTCATACACTATTCCTCCGCGTAGCACAAGAAATGAAGCAATAGGGTATCATAAGATGTATCAATAAAATGTCCCCGCTCTACTTACTTAGATACCATAGAAAAAATAACACAAATTGTTCCTTTTGTTGCTGTATTCCGTTAAATCATACAAATGAAATAAATCAGTCCAAACACCAGATACAAACCAACTGCATAGTTTCCCTAGTCATAAGAACTGATGGAAAAATATAACAGCAACATGGAATCACTCACTTAAATAGTTTCGCCAGTCATATAGTGAGAAAACACACTGATGGTAGAACACATCAAACGCTACGCATTCACGTTTCACCGACGGAGCCAAAATACCAAAATGTCGTTATATCATGATCAACTGTACTGGAAAAAGACTTGAAGTTGACTGATTTGGCATAAAAAATCCCAATATAGTATATCCACACAAGTGAAGCACACCAACCTTGGTAAACTGGACTGATAAATCCACGCATCACACCATGGATCTCCAGCAGGAAGTAGAAAACAGTGTAAGCAAAAAACAGTCCCCTGCACGGAGAAAATTGCATGGCAAAATAGAATCCAAAGAAAAAATGAAGCCAGCAACTGGATGGCTGAAAATAGTTAATTTATTAATCAAGCATTATAAAGACTTCGATCTCACAGACCGGTTTCGGCATAGAGTTAGCTTAGCCTTCTTCAGTGTGATAAAGCAGCAAACAAAATGGAAGTCTTTTAATACAAAAATATTAATTAGACACAAAAATACTCAAACATGATTGGTGAACTCATGAATAAAACATGAACACATTCAAAGATGTTCATTAAGTCCTGGATAAAAAAAAGCACCTTATTTAATTATCCATTTTTTCTCTTTAGTATTTAATTTATTATGCCAGCCAGATTTCACAGTGCGATCACCTAAAATTTTGTCAGTAACAAAAAAATGAAACCTTGCTGTAGGGTGTTTTAATGTGTGTTTATAAAGCGCATTACTGGGTTTTTTACATTTGACATCACTTAGATGTTCTGAGATGCGTAACTTGAATGGCCTCAATGTCTGTCCTACATAGAAGCAGCGGCAACTGCAGCATACCATATAAATTATCCAGTCACTATTACAATTAGCAAAAAAATTTATATCATATACAGTGCTACAATTGCTGCTAGAAAATTCTTTCGTCTTTAAGACATGTTTACAATTAGTACAATGGCCACAAGGTACACATCCAATAAGTTTATCACCCAGCAAAGTGGTTTGTTTAATTTGTAACAACATTGATTGTGAATGATGTTTGTAATGATTAAAGTAAGTACCTAGGTTTTTACCCTTTCTAAATGAAAAAGAGCAATTTGGTGGTATCACAGAAGATATTACAGGATCAGCGGACAAAATATTCCAATTTCTTTTAATAATATTAGTAAGTTGTCCAATATTCCTGCCATAAGTGGTAATAAACCTAAGTGGAGCGGAAGAAGAGCCTAGTTTCTGTTATAGGTGAGCAGATCATCCCTGCTCAGTTGTGATGCATACCTTTTAGCAATAGTGATATGGCCTGGTCATTCTTCTTAATAAAGGACTTTCATTTATACCTGTTTTTTTTTGTTTTAGAGGACATTTTTGCTCAGGATGTAGTAAATTTTTGTAGATTGATTAACTTAAAGCTATTTTTTCAGGACAAACAATCATCTGGGCAATCACTTGGTCTATCTACTGATGGTTTTAAATACCACCCTTCATCTTTCATGCCTCCAATGCATCCATCAGTGAGCTTATTTCAGCATCGTACTCTCAAAGAACTACATTTTAGCTCTAATATAGGATCACTTTTACCAAACAACATCTCTAAACTTGATATGGCATGTTTGGAAGAGCTTGTTAACAACAAACAAATAGTAATTATTAAAGCTGATAAAAGAGGAGCTGTTGTGGTGATAAATTGGACTGATTATGATAAAGAAGCACATAGACAGCTTGATGATGCCAGATATTATACCAGGATGCCTCTTGATTCGACATCTATGTTTAAACAGCAAATTGATATATTTTTGAATTCGGCTGTTGAAAATGGTATTATTACACCTAACACTTTGAAGCATTTTACCATTTCTGATCCAGCTAGGCAATTTATCTACTTTTTACCAAAAATTCATAAAGATCTTGCACATCCACCGGGTAGACCCATTGTAGCGGGTACTGGCTATCTTACTGAACCTTTGTCTGAATACTTGACCAAACATCTCAAACCTCTACTCTCATGGGTCAGATCCAGAATACAAGACACCACACAGTTTCTCAGTATTATCAATGACATGCAGATCGAAAAAGACTGGTGGCTTTGCACCCTTGATGTGAGTTCACTATACACCAATATACCTCAATGGGCAGGGTTGGATGCCATCGAACACTGGTTGGAAAAATCCAATATGTACAAACCTGGCTTTAATGCATTTTTGAGCATTTTAACAGAACATGTGCTAACTAAGAATGTGTTCTATGATAAACAATGCTACCTACAAGTTAAGGGCACTGCTATGGGGGCTTCTTTTGCCCCCATTTATGCTGATCTATACATGGCATACATTGAAGATCAGATTATCTATGATGATACGCACAACTTATATCTACCTGAAATTGATATCTGGCGTAGGTATTTGGATGATTGCTGGATGGTGTGGAGGGCTGATATTGAATATCTACATGAATTTGTGGAATATCTGAATGATAACAAATGGGGGTTACACTTTACTATTAATTATGACCAAAATGTTATTACTTTTTTGGATGTTAAGATCACAAGAAATCCTGATAACTCATTCAACACTGAGGTGTTCAGAAAATTTCCACAATACAACACCTTGCTCCACGCATCCAGCTTTCATCCAAAACATATCGCCAGAAATATTCCTAAGTCTCAGTTTATTCGTATGAGACGTAATTGCTCAAATGATAACATTTTTCAATCATACAGCCAGGATCTAGTGCATAGATTTAACAATAGGGGATATCAACCAGGCCATATCACTGTTGCTAAAAGGTATGCATCACAACTGAGCAGGGATGATCTGCTCACCTATAAACAGAAACTAGGCTCTTCTTCCACTCCATTTAGATTTATTACCACTTATGGCAGGAATATTGGACAACTTACTAATATTATTAAAAGAAATTGGAATATTTTGTCTGCTGATCCTGCAGTATCTTCTGTGATACCACCAAATTGCTCTTTTTCATTTAGAAAGGGTAAAAACCTAGGTACTTATTTTAATCATTACAAACATCATTCACAATCAATGTTGTTACAAATTACACAAACCACTTTGATGGGTGATAAACTTATTGGATGCGTACCTTGCGGCCATTGTACTAATTGTAAACGTCTTAAAGACGAAAGAATTTGCTAGTAGCAATTGTAGCACTGTATATGATATAAATTTTTTGCTAATTGTAATAGTGACTGGATAATTTATATGGTATGCTGCAGTTGCCGCTGCTTCTATGTAGGACAGACATCGAGGCCATTCAAGTTATGCATCTCAGAACATCTAAGTGATGTCCAATGTAAAAAACCCAGTAATGCGCTTAATAAACACACATTAAAACACCCTACAGCAAGGTTTCATTTTTTTGTTATTGACAAAATTTTAGGTGATCGCACTGTGAAATATGGCTGGCATAATAAATTAAATACTAAAGAGAAAAAATGGATAATTAAATTAGGTGCTCTTTTTTATCCAGGACTTAATGAACATCTTTGAATGTGTTCATGTTTTATTCATGAGTTCACCAATCATGTTTGAGTATTTTTGTGTCTAATTAATATTTTTGTATTAAAAGACTTCCATTTTGTTTGCTGCTTTATCACACTGAAGAAGGCTAAGCTAACTCTATGCTGAAACCAGTCTGTGAGATCAAAGTCTTTATAATGCTTGATTAATAAATTAACTATTTTCAGCCATCCAGTTGCTGGCTTCATTTTTTCTTTTAACTCCAAATCTCACCATATCGCAAACTCTCATCTATCTCATAGAAAATCTCTAAACCTCCCAATGCAGAAAATCATTATCTGTCCCACAAAATACCGCCAAACCTCAACATAAAGCAAACGATTATCTGTCCCATTGAGGACCTCCAAACCATACATATACAGCAAACCCTTATCTGGCCCATAGAATACCTCCAAATTTCTACATACAGCAAACTCTTATATGTCCCACATAATATCTCCAAACTATTCCTAGAGAAAACCCTTATTTGTCTAATAGTATACCTCCAAACCAACCCATACAACAAATCTTTATCTGTCTCATAGAATACTTCCAAACTTCTCCATGCAGCAAGCCATTATCTGTCCCATAGAAACACTTCCAAACCATTCCTACAGCAAACCCTTATATGTCCCAAAGAATACCACAAACCTTCACATGCAGCAAACCCTTATCTGTCCCATAGAATACCTCCAAAACTCACCATACATTAAACCCTAAGCTGTCCCATAGATTACATCCAAACCTCACCATACAGTAAACTCTTATCTGTCCCATAGAATACCTGCAAACCATCCCCATAAAGCAAACCCTCATCTGTCCAAGAAAATACCTCCAATCCTCACCATACACCTGTCCCATAGAATGCCTCCAAAGCTCCCCATTCAGCAAACCCTTATTTGTCCATTAAAATACCTTCAAACCTCCCCATACGGCAAACACTTATCTATCCCATAGGATACCTCAAAACCTTACCATACAGCAAACCCTCATCTGTCCCATAAAATATCTCCAAACCTGCCAAACAGCAAAAACGTACCTGCCCCATTGAATATTTCCAAACCTCATCATAATGTAAGCCATTATCTGTCCCATATAGTACCTCCAATCCTCCCCATACAGCAAACCTTTATCTGTATCATAGAATACCTGCAAACCATCCATACAGCATCCTCTGATCTGTCCAATAGAATACATCCAAATCTTCCCCATACAGCAAACCCTTATCTATCCCATTGAAAACCTTCAGATCTCTCCATACAGAAAACCCTCATCTGTCACATAGAATACATTCAAACCTCACCAAACACCAAACCGTTATCTGTCACATAAAATACCACCAAACCTTACCTTACCAGCAAACCATTATCTGTCCCATAGAATACCTCCAAACTTCCCCATTCAACAAACTTTTATTTGTCCAATAAAATACCTTCAAATCTCCCCATAAGGCAAACAGTTATCTGTCCCACTGAATATCTCCAACCTCTTCATACAGTCAACACTGATCATCTATCCCACTAAATATCTCCACACCTCGCCATACAGCAAACCCCTATCTGACCTGTTGAATATCTCCAAACCTCACCATATAGCAAACCCTCATCTGTCCCACAGAAAACCTCCAAACCTCCCAATACAGCAAATCATTATCTGTCCCAATGATTACCTCTAAACCTCAACATAAAGAAAGCCATTTTCGGTCCTAATGAGTACCTCCAAACCATCCTCATATAGCAAACCCTTATCTGTCCCATAGAATACCTCCAAACCTCTACATACAGTAAACTCTTATATGTCCAGTGGAATACCTCCAAAACCAGCCCATACAACAAACCCTTATCTGTCTCATAGAATACCTTCAAACCTCTCCATTGAGCATGCCATTATCTGTCCCATACAAACACTTCCAAACCATTCCTACAGCAAACCCTTATCTGTCCCATAGATTTCCTGCAAACCATCCCCATAAAGTAAACCCTCATCTGTCCAAGAAAATACCTTCAATCCTCCCCATATACCAAACCATTTTCTTTCCCATAGAATACCTCCAAACCATCCCTACAGCAAACCCTTATCTTTCACATAGAATACCTCAACACCTCACCTTACAGCAAACCGTTATCTGTCCCACTAAATACCTCCAAACCACTTCATACAGCCAACACTTATCTGTCCCACTGAATACCTCCAAACCTCACCATACAGCAAACCTTCATCTGTCCTGCAGAAAACCTCCAAAGCTCCCAATGCAGAAAATCATTATCTGTCCCAATGAATGCCTCTAAACCTTAACATAAAGAAAGCCATTATCTGTCCCATTGAGTACCTCCAAACCATCCCCATACAGCAAACCATTATCTGTCCCATAGAATAACTCCATACAGCAAATTCTTATATGTCCAATGGAATACCTCCAAATCAACCCATACAACAAACCCTAATCTTTCTCATAGAATACCTCCAACCCTCTCCATGGAGCAAGCCATTAGCTGTCCCATACAAACACTTCCAAACCATTCCTACAGCAAACCCTTATATGTCCTGTAGAATACCTTCAAACATTCCCATGCAGCAAACCTTTATCTGTCCCATAGAATACCTCCAAACCTCACCATACAGCAAACCCTAAGCTGTCCCATAGAATACATCCAAATCTCACCATATAGCAAACCCTTATCTGTCCCATAGAATACCTGCAAACCATCTCTATAAAGCAAACCCTCATCTGTCCAAGAAAATATCTCCAATCCTCCCCATACACCAAACAATTGTCTGTCCCATAGAATACCTGCAAACCATCCCTACAGCAAACCCTTATATGTCACATAGAATACCTCCAAACCTCACCTTACAGCAAACCCTTATCTGTTACATAGAATACCTCCAAACCTCCTTTTTCACCAAACACCTATTTGTCCAATAAAATACCTTCAAACCTCCCCATAAAGCTAACCCTTATCTGTCCTGTGGGATACCTCAAAACCTCACTTTAAAGCAAACTCTCATCTGCCCCACAGAATACATCCAAACATCACCTAACAGCAACCACTTATCTGCCACACTGAATACCACCAAACCTCACCCTAAAGCAAGCCCTTATCTGTCCCATAGAGTATCTCCAATCCTCCCCATTCAGAAAACCTTTATCTGTCTCACAGAATACCTGCAAACCAACCCTACAGCATCCTCTTATCTGTCCCATAGAATACGAGCAAACCATCCAGATACAGCAAACCCTTATCTGTCCCATTGAATACCTCCAGACCTCCCCATACAGCAAACCCTTATCTGTCCCATAGAAAACATCCAAACTTACCATACACCAAACCCTTTTTTGTCCCTTAGAATACCTCCAATCCTCACCATACTGTATCTCCTCTCCTTCCCATATAGCACACCTTATATATCACACAAGTGGCAAACCCATCTCTATTCTGCACAGTACCTCTTACCAATACTACAGCCCCCATATTACACATTCCATAATACACACCCCATGCTACACACACCGTAGTGCACATCTTTTTCCATCCTATGCAGCACTTCCTATTCAACTCAAAACACACTACCTACCCCAATGATCAAACCCGTATTCATCCCTACAGTACCTCTTAACCATGCCTCACACCAAACCTTACCTATACCAGACAAAGTGTCCTTATCCATCCCACATGGACTTCCTATCCAGCCAATATAGGACATCCTTCCCATACAATATAGCACATGCTGCCTTTACATGTGGCAGACCCTTATGCATACAACACTGTGCAACATGCATGTAGTACTGCTTGAAGTTTGGCTACATCACAAGGAAGACACCAATCCAAACTACTAACAAGCTGACAGAAAACACCAGGAAGGACCCTGTTGACCAGAGACGGTAGAGTCAAGTATACAGACCAGATACACGAATTTGACCTAGGATTTGTCTTTATTATACAGACGTCTTCAGAATATGAACACATTTAACCTCTCCATTGTTATATATACACTCATACACTACAACAAATACACCCCACCCCTTCAATTACCCTATCAGATAAAGCTCAATCTAACAAGCATATCCTAAATCTAACTTCATTAACCCTTCAATGTAAAAAAACTATACTCTCAATCCATCTACACAATATTGTGTTACATTTTTATTTTTTTATTTATTTTATTTATTTTACATTTGTTAACCGGGCTAGTCCAACTGGATACATGTCCATTTTCAGTGGAGGCCCGAGGAGAAAAGCTCCACTATCTAATGCATAATAACAAAAAAATACATTCAAAGTACATAGGTAATTTAAGACGCAACTAAAACAGGGATTTAAAATTACATAGGGAATTAAGACACAAGTAAAACAGGCATATAGGCTTTCCTTTCAGTAAGTTCAAAAAGGTGAATACAGAGACTATCAAATTTCTACAGTACAGGTCAAAGTACAAAGGTAATTTGAGATTCAACTAAAACAGGCATTCATAATTACATAGTGAATTTAAGACTCAACTAAAACAGGCATTAAGTTCAAAAGGTGAAAACAGAGACTATCAAATTTCTTCAGTACAGGTATATAAAATGTGAGACAGAAATAATTAAGTAGTTTAAAAGCAAAAGATAGAGTTACTAGAAAATTTTAGTTTGAAGTTGAGAGAGTCAATTTCTCAGGTAGAGATGAAAATAAAACGGAGAAATAGAGTTGGGAGACAGTGCAAAGGATGCAGGAGAAGGTAGGAGGTACGTGATCAGCTAGGGTTATTGCAAGAGCAAAGCCAGTGATTGGTTAGAAAATGTTTCAGTTGAGTTTTAAATAGTGTGATAGAAGTTTGGGCTAAGAGGTCTGTAGGAAGTTGATTCCAAATTTTACCAACTGAGTTGGAAAATATAGAGTCACCTGCTGTATTCTTTGATAGAGAGGTTTGAATCAGTATTTTATTGGAAGAGCGAGGGTTTTTAGGTTGTTATAGGGTTTTATCAGGGTGGAGAGCATTGGTATCTTTTCTGGGTGGTGAAGGGCTTTATGGGCAGTAGTAAGCTGATAGTATTGAATTAGGTGAGGTAACTCCAGCCACCCTAGGTTAAGGAGGTTCAGGCAGTGATGTGTTTTATATGGAGAGGCAGTGGCAAATTTGGCAATGTTGTTATAGGCTGTTGTAAGCCTATTGATGTTATGTTTAGAAAGATTAGTATATATGGGAGATGCATATAGTAGAGTAGAGATAAGATAAGTTCTGGCTATGGTAGTTCTTGCTTCAGGAGTTAAGAAAGGTTTGATTCTGTAGAGAGAACCTAATTTTTTGTTAGTTGCTTTTATGATAGAGTGGATATGAAAATCAAATTTTAGTAGGTTGTCGATAGTAACTCCTAGAAGTTTGGTTGTTTGGTCAGGAGAGATAAGGGTGCCATTGTTAGAAGTAAGTGTGAAACTAATAGGGGGAGACATGTCAAAAGTTTGGATACATATTCCTATATTCATTATTGGAAACCTATCTTTACATGTCTCAAGCCATCAGTGTATGCCTGTTTTCTATGTTATCAGCAGGAGAGGTGGAGATCAGTTAGTCTGTCCTCACCTCCATGATTGTCAATATGTCTGATATAGTTTATTCACTATAGGACCTTGAGAAAGTCTGCATAGGACATTTTACTTATGCCCTGTATTCTTTTTAGTGAGAAACCTCTGAGGATGTTCCATATGTTGGATATTCCTGATTATGTACATACCAAAGGAGGCAATTTACTCACTGATAGTTCTGATGAATGACAAATATAGTGGAACAATGACTTTCTTGGCCTTATATGCCATATCTTTGTTTATTAGTTGCACAACATAGAATGATTTTCTCACTACTGTAGACACAGTCATGGTCAAAGGTTAGATTGCTGTCTATGTGCATCTCTAAGTCTGACTACTGAGTCAACTGTAAGAGGTGTGTTGTCAATATGATAGTTACCAGGGTGGATGACTTCCCAAAGACTACTATTATGCATTTCTTGGCATTTAGTTTTAGCCCATGACTCTGACACCACTTGTTTGTCTGTGTCAGCCCTTCCTCAAGAACATTTGTATTGTTGTGAGATTCATTGACAGCTTCTAATTTGCAATCATCTGCAAATTTAGTCAGCTAGAGACCACTGACATTGCACTTGACTTCAGAGAAGTAAATGCCAAAAAGAAGCAGTCCAGGGACCAATCCATGAAGGAATCCACTTGTGACTGGCCTCTTTGTAGAGATGGACTCCCTAATTATAACTTCCTTGTCCTGTCTGTGAGCTAGTTGGCTATCCACCTGGTGACATAGGGGTTTGTTCCTAACCTGTTCAGTTTGTCAGTAATGCTTGAGTAGGGCATTATGTTGAATGTTTTGGCCAGGTCAAGGTAGTGTGTACCATTTTGCAATCAACCATTGCTTTGGTGACCTTCTCAAAGAATTCCCTCCAGGCTGAGTAGGTACGACCTGGCCTTGATGAAACCAAACTGGGCTGGGTCCAGTGCCTGGAGGTTTACTATATCATTATTAATTATTTCTATGTGAATTCTTTCCATAGCTTTGCATATAAAACTAGTGAGACTTATGGGCCTGTATTTTCCAGGGTCATAAGATGGCCCAACTTTGTGCAGAGGGATGACTGTTGCTATTCTCAATTCATGGAGTGCAATGCCTGTTTGGAGGTTACAATTAAATAGCTATTTCAGACGGCCTAATAGGTTATGCTTCATGCTATTTGGAAGGTACCGTGGGTTATTTTCTGGGCCCATTGATGCAATGTTCTTACCCTTAGACAGAGCATTAAGGACCTATTCCCTAGTGATAGCAAGGGAAGTTATATTTGATGGTATTTCCTGCTGTTGTCCTCGGCCTGGGAGGCCAAACTTACCTCAAATTTGTCTTTGGTAGACTTTATTTGTCCTCTGAGTTTTTTGTTTAGTTTGATGAGAGTGCTGTTATCCTGCTGGATGTTGCATCTCCTAATTTTTGCTATGATTTTTCTTCCTCCTGTTTTACAGCCTATTGATTTTGTGACTCCACCAGGGTGGCTAGTTTATTGAGTTAGTTCTGTACTTTTTCCTGGTGGATATAGCTGCCTCTATGCAACTATTAACATGCTTGGATAGGGTTTCTCTGAACAGTTCTGCATAGGCTGCAGTGTTCTCAGGGTTTATGGGGCTTGAAATTTTGCCAAGTTGTCACTTAATAGCAGTAGGTTAGCCTTAGAGTAGTTCCTGAATATTTCAGGATTAGCCGGGGGTCTAGGTTTTATTTTTACTTCAAAAGAAACCATTTTGTGGTCTGACTTTAGCAGGGAAGACATTAAACCATGGTGTGTGCAGCACTCTTCCATATTAGTAAGGACCAGATCCAGTATGTTTGCGTCCCCGATTGGTGTATGGTCCAGGGACTTTGTGTTTACAAAATCCAGTGATGTCTGTGTCTGCACATTTGGTGTCATATAGGATTCCCAGTTAATAGTGGGATAATTAAAGTCACTCATAAATATGGTATTGGGTTTGATGGTCAGTGTTTCCAAGAAGTTTAAATACATGGTATGGGTTTCCTTGGTCATAGAGGGGGACTTATAGCTTACAAGGAAGTGGTATTGAATTTTGCCTATGGTGATTTGAACAAGGAGTAGCTCAAGTGCATTGTCCTGTGTGACCTGCCTTGAGGTATATTTAGTTTTTTTACACACTTGCACTTTTAGTCCCAGTCTGTGTAGTAGCTGGTCTAAACGTGTGGAAGGCATTATAGCCTTGCACTGTCGGAGTGCTATTCATGACTTTAAACCATGTCTCAGTGACCGCACAGAAAGGGTGAAGAGAGCTTCTAGGGAGTGGAGTTTTTTTGTAGGAAAAATTCTGCTATAGTGGCCATTTGGGGAAATGACACTTTTCTGTTTATTGGTCAGTGAACAAGTGTTTGCTAACCTGTGCTTTCTATGTTGTAATATAGACCCAACAGACCTGTAATTTGAGGGTTCTGTAGAATTTCCTCCCCTATGAAAGGGTATTATGAAGAATTGTTTCCAGAAATCTGGCACTACATTTTCTTAGATGGATCTATTGATAAGTATAAATACAGGGTATGCTATGGAACTGGTTGCATGTTGGACAAATAATCGAGGGAGTTTGTTGGCTGATGGGGATCAGGGTTTGAGTTTGTTTAGAAGTGATCTTTTGAAGGAAGTTGCTATAGATGCTAGGGAGAATGAGGGAAGAGATTAGATGGGAGGTGGAGTCTTAATGTCAAGAGTGTCTGGTTTAGTAATTTTTTTTATTGTTTTGATGAAAAAGTTGTTAAGTAAAGTTGGAGTTTCACTAGAAGGTTTGTTAGGAAAGGGGTTTGGTGAAGAGGGGTTCCCTGGAGATAGCAATTTGTTTATTGAGTGCCAAAATTTCTTCAGGTTGGAATGTGGGTTACTCAGAGATTTTTGATACAATTTTTTTTTTCTAGTAGGATCTGCTTTTTTGTTTGTTGCAAAGTTGTTATATAAGTTCAGTTGGAAAGCTGAGTTGTTATTTTTTTTCTCGCTTTCTAGGCACTGTCTCTGTTGTTCATAAGGGATCGAGTTGCCTGGTTAAGCCATGGTGCATAATTACATTTTAGCTTAATTTTTCTACTGGGAACTTGGGTGTGTTTCTAGCAATATATTGCTGAAGCTTCGGACAGCCTCATCAAGGGGTGATGTGTGTAGAATGACAAGTTTACAGTGGACAGTAATTCACTTAGGGTGAGAGGGTTATAGTTTTTAAGGTTATGAGACTCTTTGTATTCGTGGCTGTTGTTAAGAATGGTAGAGTGTCTTACTACTGAGGTAGGGATGTGGTCACTAAGGGAGTTAGGTAGGGTGGAAGTGTTATGATAGCAGTGGGGGTTCGATACTAATATCCAATCAATGACTTAGCAGTTCTGAGAATTTTTTTTCCCAGTACATGGGCGAGGTGATCAGCTGGGTAAAGCCATGAAGGTTTATAGAGTTGCTAGGGGTGGCAGTATTAACAATGTTCCAGTCAATATTCATATCCTCAAAGATGATGGTTTCATAGGGAATGGCTATGGAAATCCAAGAAAGAAACTTCTTGAGTATGGGAATGTTTCTACCTGGAGGTATATAGATTACTGCAATGGCAATTTTTTTGTGTTGATTTAGGTTACAGGTTGCTGTAAGTATTTCAGCAAGGCAGAAATCAGGGATAGTTACTGAGGAGGGGAGACAGATGGTCAGAGTAGAGTATAGCTACTTTTCCACCCTTTTTTACTTCTATCCAGTTGAAGAATATTACAACCAGGTGGAGAATTTTGATTTTGCAGTTTGTAATATAAGGTTTTAGCCATCGTTTAGATAGATCAAGTACATCTGGGTTATACTGAGACATCCAGGCATTTATTGACAATGCTTTGTATATTCAATGACAAAAAAAGAGATTTTTTGAGGCTTGTGATCATGATGAGTTATTTGTGAGGCAGTTGAAAAGGGGGTGCTTTAAAAGTATGGTTAGAGTGCTGTTGGAAAAGGCCTGGGTTGGGGTAAATATCACCAGATAAGAGTAGTATTGTCCTTTGAAGTATTTGTAGTAAGAAACATTTGCAAAGGAACTGATGTTTTGTTCTGATGAGAGGTTGGGCATTTAAACTTGTGAAGTGCATTCTCCACTAAAGGTCAGGAATAACAACAGTGGTTTTATACCGAAACACACAGTTGCTTGTATCCTTCTGAGGTTGCAGTAAGTTCTGCTCTTATTGCCAGACAGGTTACTGATCTAAAAGCACAGACAGCAGGAAACAATATTCACTTTAGTGAATAAAGCAGCATTGTACCTGTTATTTAAAGTCACAATATGCTATAGGTATACTTCTATACCGGCATAAAAAGACCCTCATATGCAGGACAAACAGAGTAAAGCAAAAAGCAAAAATGCTTTGAAATATAGGTCCAGAATACAAGTGAACAAATGGAGCTGTTACCAACTAAAAATATGCATGATAAAAACAGGCCATGTGTGTAACTTCACAAAATAGCAATAAGGACCACAAACAAAAACAAAAACAAAAACAATACCAGATAGTACTTACATGTGAGCACACTACTAGGGAGTCCTATGAAGCAAGGGCAATAAAACTAAATCAAAGATGGTGCCTTTCTATGCCAGGTTTTTTGATACCTCAGTAATGGAGCAGGAGTGGGATGGGAGGAGTGCAGGTTCAAGGTGGGGGAGGGGTTAGACAAAGTAATACAAGGTTGTGAGCCAGAAAAAAACGGACAAGGCCGGCTTCCAAGAAAACAATCAGGAAAACCAAGCTCAGTGAATTCTACCTCAGTATATCATGGTATCTTCCTAATAACTAGACATTTTGTGCTACTAATCTAGTACAGTGTGTTGACAAGGACCACCACTTCTACAGGGAAAACATTACAAGTATGGGCTGCAGGTACATAGGTAAACTTTCTTCAAGAGAAAGAAAGTAGTTTTAAGTAACTGATCTAGGAGTACAAAAAGAAGAAAAATGAGGGGGGGGGCATGCTTACAATAAAAGGCTATAGCAAAATGTCTTCTAATTAGAGGACAGATTAAATACAACTCTAATATACACTAATTTAGCTGAAAGCACTTTAGCATTTCACTGACACAGGGTCTCACAGTGCAGGGCAACCGGACAGCCTTTGGCTTATTGCAGGTTGGCCAGGACACAGATAAAACTTTTGCTGAAGGGAACTAGTTTAGCTGAAAGCACTTTAGCATTCCACCAATGCAGGGTTTTGCAGTGCAGGGCAACCAGACAGACTTTGGTTAATTGGAAGTTGTCCAGGACACAGATAAAATTTTGCTGGGGAAACTAGTTTTTGCTGAGGGGAACTAGTTTAGCTGAAAGCACTTTAGAGTTCCACTGACACAGGGTCTCACAGTGCAGGACAACTGGACAGCCTTTGGTTTATTGGAGGTTAGCCAGGACACAGGTAAAACTTTTACTGAGGGGAACTAGTTTAGCTAAAAGCACTTTAGTATTCCATTGATGCAGGGTCTCACAATGCAGGGCACTAGGACAGCCTCTGGTTTACTGGAGGCTGGCCAAGACACAGATAAAACTTTTCAGAAGGGAATGCAGGCACACTACTGGAGATTCCTATGAAGCAAGTGCAGGAAAGCTAAGCCAAACACATATTCCGAGGGCTTCTTGATGTCTCTCTTCATATAGTCTATTGAGGTATGTCTGAGGTCATTTACACCTACATGGACTATGAGTCATACTGGTACCCTTGGTCCATTGACCTGAGTGTGTCTGTAATGTGATGGATCATATCCCCTGATAAGGAACTGATTGTGACTTTCTCCTTACTTAGCTTGGTGAGATGGACATCAGTGTATCCCACAATGGAGTCTCCAGTGACCAGAATTTTGGATTGTGTTGTGGCTTACCTTATGGACTTAGAAGTAGAGGCTCCATGAGATGTGGCTGTAAATGCTGATGTGGGTGTGGTTTTGAAAGTTTTCATTCAGGGCTGCTGAGGTTATCTCTCACATACCATGTTAGTTTGTTTGAGAATTAACTGGTTGTCAGTAAACATGAGGCAATTTCTGCATTGCCTCAGGATTCCCATATCCACCAAGCTGGTAATGGCGATAGTGGGAAAGTTCATATCCATGGCGACAGACCCTTTTTTATTGATTAAGCAGTTGAAGCGAGAATATAAAACAATGTCAGGAGTATCTGGTTTGCAACTCTGGGGACAGTGCCTGTCACTCCAGACTAGTTGTACTTTGTGTAACTAGGTATTGGTGAAATTTCAATGATGGTTTTACAGGAAAAATGCCACTCAAGGTGTCTGTGTCTATAGAGGGCACTGGCATACACTTGAACATTTAAGGATGAAGTATTTAGGGAGATATTCTAAAATTAGAAACAAATCAAGCAGTACTTATTGAAAATAAAGGATTAGTTTGTCAAGAATGATGAAAAGAGAGGAGTTGCATGAATGGCTACTGTTTGGCTACTTCCATTACTGGTCTCACCACAGCTTCACTTTGCTGGGAAACAATGCTCCTTTCCTTCTTCTCTCACCAGAAGCAAAACATTAGCACAAATCCCAAGATGAGAAGCAGGCCACAGCCTGTTTGGTGATGCACACTCTTGTCCCAGATGGTGCAAGGGTCTGTAGGCCTGTTGTAGCCTTTTCCTGGTATATAGCTTGAATAGCAACCAGACCAATCAGGAACATCAATCACAGATACTCACTGCCAACAAGAAACAGAAACCAATGCACTCTGCTTCTTCTCTCACCAGGAGCAGAATATATGTACAAATTCCAAGCTGTCACCTATGAAGCAGTTATTAATCTTTCTAGTGATCAGCACTCTCCAGGAAATAATGTCCCTGTGCTACCTCTCTCACCAGGAGAAAACAGAAGCACTAATCCCAAGATGACTACTGAGAGGCAGAATGTGGGCTCTCCAATAATCAGTGGTCTTGCAATAGATGTTGTAGATTTAAAAAGTAAGATGGAAAACATGGGTTAATATCCTAAGCACTGGAGTATGCACTAAGCAGTTAGATATGAAAGAGGGGGTAACTTAAGCTTTAGCTGTCTAAGTGGACAGCCATTAATTCTAAAAGAGCAAGATAGATTGAAAGGGGGTGGGCAGTTTATATTCTAGTTGTATGGAGTACAGTGGGTTGGTGAATAAATTTAAATAGTTGAATGGGAGTGATTTTACAAAATGATAATTTTGTGCTTACTCACACCAGCCAGTGAAAGGGGAGAGGGAAGGATATATGTGCATAGCTCTCAACTTCTTAAAGCAAGAAATCTGGACAAAGCCATAAATAATGGGGTCAAAGTCCCAAAAATAGGGGCAATTTTTAAATAGTGCTCTTGCAAACTTAAAATGTTTATAGACTAACAGGTTTTACATTAGCATGAATTTTCTGGTGCAGGAATATGTTATTCCTGCATGGCAGGGACTATTCCTGTGCAGCACGGCAGCACGCCATGCATATGTATGAAGGCATTCTGCCATGCTGTAAAATGGACATGGTTCTGTGTACAAGTACAGGGGGGGGTTTCTGAGAACAGAGCTCTCACAATACACATGCCTCCTGCACTCCAGAATTGCCATTCGGCAATTTCAAATGAGTGAGAATGCTCGTAACACCCACAACCTGTCAGGGTAAGAAATCTGGATAAAGCCATAAGGGACAATTATCCCTACCAAGCCAAAAGTTGATAGAATAACAGATTTAGCATAAGCACACAGCACACACCTCTCAACCTGTCAGAGTAAGGAATGTGGACAAAGCCATAAGGGACAATAGTCCCACAAAGCAGAAAGTTGATGGAATAACAGGTTCAGCATTAGCATGGGTATTCAGAAGTGTACATATTAAAAAACACAACAAATATTTTTTTTTTGAGATATGCAATAAAGTTTAAGTGTAGCTGCATGGGTGTGCCCATTGCTTAGCTACACTTAGCACAGCTGAAACAGCAGGATAAGTTAGACATCCAGTACAAGCATAAGGGCAATAGTGTAGTGGTTAGAGCGTATGCCTTGCATGTAATCATTCACGATTTGAGCCTCATTAAATGCATTTCCATTTTGTATGTGTAAACATTACAATTGTTATATATTTATATATTTATGTTGGAAGTAACTTATTTTTCTCAACCAGAATAGTGTATTAGGTCCAGATGTCAGGTGTCAGTGTAATAAAGTAGTGAAACCCCCATATAAACACAAGTGCCCATACAGTATAGTCACATAAGAATAAATTAATCACAGCACATTGGGGGATGTCATGGAAGGTAAATAAATCTATATTATGTAATGAGTAATAAATCAATCGCATACATGTGGTAGAGCAATATAATAAAAACATGAGCAATGCTAAGCATTGCACAGCTATGCTGACTGGGTGTCAGCATTGTGTACATATGAATACTAAGCAATGAATAGTGCAGCTAAATTGATTTGCCCAGTAATAAGCAGTGCTGAACCCACCCCTTTAAGCACTGCCAACCTTAGCTAAGCAGGTTTGCCCAAAGCTTAACTGAGCTCAGCAGTTTCAAAAGTAACCAATCACAGCAAAGTGCGGGGAATTGGCCCTATTTAAATCCTGTAGGTAGGTATGCAGCCCATAATTAGTTGGAGCTCATCACTTCAGGCACCATGGTGGGAGTAGGAGAAGATGTTTGCTTTCATGTGCAACGTTGGGCCATTCTGGAGTCCAGGGTCATGGTTGGACTTCTGGTTGAAAACCATGATTTGAGACTGCTGCAGGGCCAGTACCAGGGCTCAGAATATAAAGCAGATGCCTGGGACCGTCTCGCCCGTAAATTCACCAGTGCTACTGGGATCCCTTGGACTGGTAAGCAGGTTCGGCATCACCATGCTAATCTCAAGTGGAGAAAGAGGGACCTTCTGGACCAATGGGAACAAGATGCCCTAGCAGGGAATGCCCCAGTAGTGTGTATGTATCAGTATCAACTGGTGTCTAAATTAGTGCAGCCTGTGTATGTGATGGATAGGTAGTCATAAATGTTTCTCTGTCTCCTGTACAGCTGCAGCTTAGAGGGCTTTGAACGTGGAGGCACATGGAAGCAGGTTGCAAAGGCTGTGCCGTGAGGCTGGTGAGTACTGATCTAGCTGGCAGTATAATCGAAAGTAGTAGAATATCACCTGTCAGTGCTGTAAACTGTGTATTGTTTGAACTGAATAAAACTGAAATTACCACAGATAATGCTACTGATATACATAAAACAGTGATAACCTGTCAATAAAACTATACAACTCTGGACTGTTGTATTTTATTTTCAATGTGTTAGTAGGAAAGGGAAATGTATATAGCTTTTGCACAGCAAATATAGCTCTGATAGCATTAAGTATCTGAGGTTCATGTGGCAAACAGTCAAGTCTTGTACAACAGATTAAGCATAACAAAGTTCCCCTGCACTATGATCTGACAGCTGAATATTAAAAATGCTTGTTAACCCTTGTTCCCTGTAATGTAATATCTGAAAGTGTGAGTACACAGAACAACTGTCTGCCATACAGGAATGTCAGAAGTACAAGGTCAGATTGGCCAAATCACAGACTAATATGGAGAAAACACTCACACAAAAAATAACAATTCATTGATAGCTTGTTCTGATAAACATCAGCATTGTGACTACTTTTTGAACAAACTGGCAGGGTTTGAATCCTGGGAGTGGTACTAAGCTGTCTGTATATTTCCACACAAGAATATGTGAGTATTGTTACAAACAGTCAGGTAGTGTAAACACACATTTTCCCACAGCTTCAGCAGGTAAGGCAGGCTGGATATTAACCATAGGATGTGTCTCATACACTCTGTAGAACACACACTGGCCAGCCCCAAGGCTGCAGATGACAGCAAGAGAAATACATAGACCACTTAGTTTTCCCCCAAAAATTTCCAAGTGTCACACTGTCACGGCTATTGGTCACTGTCCCCGGCACCCATGATGCTGTACAAAAAAGAAGGTAGACTATGACATTAGCACACACGCAGTATGATTGCACATATCAAAGCTGAACCCTGTTAATGTGTAGAAACAGTCAGGTAGTGTTAACCCAATTGTTTCCACATGTCCGGGAGGTAACTACAGCTGTATATTAGGTGTACAAAGTTTGAAATGATAACTGTGTACAACACCCACTGGCCAACCCCAAGCCCATAGGTAGCTGTAATTTCTGGTCATATCTGGAGAATACTGAGTAGACTATAATGTGCAAAACAGTTGTGAGCAATGTAATAACAAATAGCTGTTAATTTCTCTGTCTCAGCCCCACCTTATCTACAACAATAATACAACCAAAAAAATAAATGGTATGTTTTTAACAAAGCTACTGTTGGGACATGTTCCCCATTGTTATACCAATATTTCAATGTCTGTTTATTGCTGTTTTCTGTTGAAATGAAATCATTGGTGGCCTGTTGCTATCAATGTAACCTGCATGTTGCTGTAATATCCACTGTGGTTCCATATCTGCATGTGTTCTGTTTGCCATGCAACTGATTGAAAATTGTGTTATGGTGTCTATTGGAACACCCATGCATGCTGTTATAACTAATCCTGGCATTGTATTGTTCATAAATAACAGACATATGGTGTAAACTGTTAACATCATAGCTCATCTGAGAAAGATGATCTCAGCAGATCTGCCTGTCCCACCTCGCCTGGCCGTGGCACTGGGCCCCAGCACGTCTGGGACCCACCCCGGATCTTCCTTGTCTGCTGGTCCTGCACCACCCATGGGTGGAACTGCTTCAGGGGATGGGGCTCATCCCCCCTTGGAGTGGGAGCAGAAAGTAGTCCGTCACCTGATGTCAGGTCCGGGGTGTAGTGCGTAGGGAGATGCAAAAGGAGTTTGCAGCTCAGCTACACCAGCTTAAGGGCCACGTGGTGCATCTTGAGGGTCAGACTGCCCCTCCTGCTCAGCCCCTAGCACAGCCACCTTTGGGGCCGTGATGGTGCAGTGGCGACTGCCCATGGGTGGGGACCTTAGTCTCACTGTAACCATTTGTGAGCTCATGTGCCTGTGATTCCCAACCACCCTCCCCGTCAAAGTGTTCACCCCCCATATGTGTTATGCATCACCCCTGTCTGCTGTCTTGTCTGTTTTCCTACCCAACCTCCCTACCCACATATACGTACTATCGTTCCCCAACAATCCACTCTCACCTTCAAAAAAAAAAAGGGCAATCTGTCCCCACAAAAAAATTGCACCCCATACATAGTTGTCCATTTTACACACATGTCCACTGGACACATGTAATCTTGTCCAATTGCCTGGGCAACACATTACTGTTGTCTTCACCACTCTCTCAGGGGTATAAGTATCCAAATTCACCACCAAATTCAATACATATGCACAGCTGTTGCTGTAGGAGAAATAGACAGCTATGGACCTTCCCTACTCCCGTCCTGCACATCCCTATCCATCTTTCATCTTGTTTATCACTCTGAGTGCCCTTTTTTCACCGCTTTACTATCACCCTTTTTTCTTTCCTTTCAAAGAAAATAGCATGGGAGTTAGCAGGCGTAAGTGCCGCTAAGCGAATCCACGGGGTAACCGTATTTTAGTAATGCTTAGCTTCCCACAAAACTGAGCAAACCCATTTAAAGCCACTTTAAAGTGCCTTAATCACCCTCTCACCATCAGTCGTTGTTGTGGCCAGCAACAAAACTGATCATCCCTGTCAAGTCTTGAACATAGAACCCTTCACACTACAGTCAGCAACCATTCCACTACACAATCTGAGTTCTACAAGTTTTTCTTGCTTTGCCTAAATTATCATGCAGTCCAGTCATTTAACATTAATGAAAAAGCTAGCAGCCCCAGGTCTTGAACCCAGAACGATACAGTCAAAGATCATACCACTGCACCACCTGAACAGCATAATCTATACTTATTTATTCAAACCTAACATTCAATAGAGCGCCTATATGTTTAGCTGTGTATTACCATTGCTGAGCGTCAGGCAAACCATTTGACATATGCTAAAACACTGTATAAGTAAACAGTAGTTATCTTACCTAACTGGATTTGTGCATTGGTAAGCGCTGCTAAGAAAAGACCACACAGTTTAAACACCTATACATTTAAACATGCGTTAGCTCTGCCTAGCTTTGCACAAACCTGCACAGACCCACTTAAAGCTGCTTTAAAGTACCCTTGTTCTGCCCAGCAACAAAATAAATGCCAGTTTTGAACCCAGCAATACGTACACCATAGTCAAAGCACATAACCATTAAGCCATGTAAGCTGTAAGAAGTCAGGATAATTTCATGAACATATCTTGCAGGACAATCACTGTATTATAGAGAATGTATATTGTGGAAGCAGTAAACATTCAAATAAGATATATACACACACATATGTAAATTTAAATATAAATATATACCTACTCAAATATATATATATATATATATATATATATATATATATATATATATATATATATATTTATAAACACACCTGCAGATAAAGATAAATACTGGTAATCCTAGCAAGCACAACAGTACAATGGCTGTGTGGACAGATATATCCCCCATGAGAGTTACACAATACCCCTACATATCCTGTGTCAGGTCATACTGTAGATAGCATGCTGGGGTGGTCTGGGACATTCATCTGCACACCCCACACATACACAGTCCAAATAACAAGTACACACTCTGCCGCTACATAATCATGATAGGCCTTACACAGTGGCCAGACATACAACAATCTTTTAGGCAAGTAATTGAAATGACTAAAGAGGGCACAGTGAAGCTCAAACAGCCAGTAATACTACAGTTGCCACCTTATAAAAAACACATATAACATCACCATTTTCCAAAAAAAGGTTTATTTCTGTACTATTTCAGTTGTTTATGCCATATCTTACAGTATGTAGGTGTGTAAAATACAAAATAGCTGAATTATGCAAATATTGAAGGAAACATATGACACATTCTTGATCCTACCATCTCAGGACATTTTCCAATTGGCAGAATTGTTGTCAGCAGTACCACTAGTGTGGTCTCCTTCCGAGCCGGCGGAAAACAGTACTCAAGCCGCTGAATCACTTACAAATGCCTTCTACCAGCACCTGCAGGACTGCATGGATAAGGCAATCCCAAGCAAAACAAAGACTCTTTGTACCAAAGGCAAGCGTCCAGTCTGGTGGACCCCAACCATAAACAAACTCTACAACAAAAGGAGGAAGCTACTACAAGATAGAGCAAAATCCTTAAAAGGTAAGACACCCTTGATCACTATAAGTAAAAAACTAAGAGCTCTCATAAAATCATCCAAAGCAAATTTCGAGAGAAAAATAGCTAAAGACTCAAAAGACAATCATAAGGCCTTCTTTAGCTATGTTAGAAACCTGGGAGGAAACTCCCAGATATGCTCAGAGCTTGTTCAAAATGATGTGAAGATTACTGATCCTACAGACATTGCCAACATACTGGCTGACAGGTTCAGTGCAAACTCCCCCAAAAGGAGAGATATCTATACCAAACGATTGCAGCCCCCAAACATCTCCAGCGCCCAAGTGAGAACTGCTCTCTCCAAAGCAAAAAACACAGCATCCATGGGACCTGATGGTGTACCCGGCTGTGTGCTCCATGAACTCAATGAGGAATTAAACCCACAGCTAGGACAGCTGTTTAATCAAAGTCTTACCTCTGGATACGTACCCAGGAGTGGCGACTGCAACTGTGGTACCACTTCACAAAGGCGGTGCCTCCACCGACCCTGGAAATTACCGCCCATTAGCTTGACAAGCCTTATCTGCAAAGCCATGGAGAGGATCATAATGGACCTCATAAATAAAGACATAGGGAATTTGCAGACTTTGGATCCAACCCAGTTTGGCTTTGTCAAAGGCAGATCATGCCTTTTAAACTTGGTTGACTTTTTCAAACAGTCACCAAAGCCATTGATGAGGGAAAGGCAGTCCATACAGCCTACCTCGATCTGGCTAAGGCCTTCGATACAATACCCCATTCGGGTATCATTGAACACTCATTAGCTTAAATGTCAACCCATACATCACAAGATGGGTTGCAAACTGGCTGAGTGACAGAACCCACAGGGTCAGAGCTGCTGGCGCCATGTCAGACTCAAAGCCTGTCACAAGTGGTGTCCCACAGGGCTCAGTCCTGGGCCCACTCTTGTTTGGCATCTACTTTTCCAAGTACAAGCAAACACAGGAGGGTTATGAGCTGACAAAGTTTGCAGATGACTGCAAACTGGGCCATAGTAGAAAACACATCTGACACAGATATCCTTCAGAAGGGTCTCACAGAAACGGATAACTGGTGCCAGAGCCACGGCCTAAAGTTAAATGCCAAAAAATGCATAGTCATACCCTTCGGGAAAAACAAGGTTACCCCTAGCTACCAAATAGGTGGCAATCCACTGAGCACAGAAGAAGTTATCAGGGACCTGGGGACCCAGGTTGATAGTAGTCTGTCATTCGACACCCATGTAGCTAAAGTAGTTAGGAAGACCTTCTACATTGCCCACCTTATCATGAAGGGATTCTCATCTAGATCAAGGGAGGTCATAGTCTCCCTTTACTCATCACTCATCAGACCAATGATTGAGTACAATGCCCCATTCGGAATGTATCTGACCCGACACTTGCAGCAGCTGGAGAGGCCACAAAAGTTCCTCACCAAAAGGATAAAGGGTCTCAAAAATCTGTCCTATGCTGCCCGACTGAAAGAACTCCAGCTCTATCCAGTCGCTTACCGCTTGCTCAGAGGTGACCTTTGCCTAACATACAAGGCCATGTCAAACCCAGATTTGATGAATATGCTTCACCTCAAAAAATCTAGATCCATCAGAGCCACAAGGGCGGGAGACTTAAACCTTGACACGGCTATTAATAGGACGTGCTGGAGGGATAGATTCATCACCCAAAGACTCCCTATGCTGTGGAACAAAATCCCGGTACATGTGAGGCAGAGCACCTCGCTGGCCTTGTTCAAGAGAAATCTTGACCAATGGATGGGAGATCGCAGATATACCCCAGGGATTACCTCAGTGTCACTGCTCGACAGAGGCACAGCAAAATAATGGGTATAGTTCCCCATACTAAAGGGGTGGCATAAGCCACAAAACGATGGGCTAGGCTTGTAAATGCCCTCGGGCAGATAGCCTAGTATGAACCTATGAACCTATGAACCTATACCTCTCAACCTGTTATAGGCAAAAATATGAACAAAGCATAACATGATGGTGGACAAATGGGGACTGATTATAAATATTCTCTTACAATCTTAGAAAGCTGATAGAATACTACAACATTTGCAGTGGCATTACTTTTCTGAATGATGTGGAGTCTTACAGTCAAATGTTTTTCGTTACTGAATGAGTCCAGTCTTCAGCTTTTTGCCAGAAAGGAACCTAATTAAGGAGGAACACACAAAAGTTATGATGCCCACATCTGGACATTATGGAAAATGTGTATAGTTGAAAGTTATGAGTAGGCTCCAACTGGCCAAACAATGACCATGCCTTGCACACAGGGACAGGTGTTAACCAGAGTAAGCCACATAAAGTATCAGACACTGATGTCATGGCAAAAGTCTTCAAGTAGTATGACAGTACAAAACACACTTGCCTTGAATACAAAAATCAATCAACACTCAATTACATGATTAAGCCGACAGCCTCCAATTACACTCCTCAGTGAACCACCTAGTGTGGAAAGTATGAAATGTTGCAATGTAAATTGATCCTATACATAACGATGCTTCACTTCAAACTGGTCTGTCAAACTGACAGATTGTGTGCCAAACAGTGACCTCTAATCCACCACTGTCCCCATCACCATAGTATCAAAATGTACAGCTACATACTGTTTATGTTTTTATTAGTAATAGCCCTCACATGTACTAACAGCCTAAGAGTCAAACATGTACCCCCCCTAAAATGTGTTACATGGGTATATAACAGTGTATATAACAGTGTTTACTGGGACCAGATGACATCCCTGGCTGTGTACTACATGGACTACTAAATGAACTGGCACCTCACCTAAGTGTCATGTTTAATCATAGCCTTGCGTCAGGCTTCGTGCCCACTGAGTGGCGCACAGCTACAGTTATCCCACTCCACAAGGGGGATCCACCTTGGATCCCGGGAACTACCATCCCATCAGTCTGACAAGCCTGATCTGCAAGGGCATGGAACGCATTATCATGGAACTTATAAACAAAGACATTGGCAACCTTCAAACACTGGACCCCACCCAGTTTGGGTTTGTGAAGGGCCAATCTTGTCTCCTGAATCTGATTGACTTCTTCGAATCAGTCTCCAGAGCTGTAGACGAAGGTAAGGTGGTCCACACAGCCTATCTGGACCTCATCAAGGCCTTTGACACCATCCGCCACTCTGGAATCATAGATAACTAAGCTGGGCATAAATCCTTATGTCACTCGATGGGTTACCAACCAGCTTACTGACAGAACCCAGACTGTAAAAGTAGCCGATTCCAAATCCAGCTCCAGACAAGTAACAAGTGGAGTACCTCAGGGTTCAGTCCTGGGACCACTCTTGTTTGGCATCTACTTCTCTGAAGTACAGACCAACACTAAGGGACTCTGGCTAACAAAGTTTGCAGATGACTGCAAACTGGGAGCTATTATTGAATCCCCAAATGATGTAGATATTCTACAAAAGGGCCTTACAGAAACAGATGCCTGGTGCCAGAGCCATGGGCTCAAGCTTAATGCCAAGAAATGTATAGTTATCCCCTTTGGAAAAAAACATGTACCCATGAATTACCACATAGGTGGCAGTACACTAAACATCGAAAGTGTGATGAGAGACTTAGGGACACAGGTGGACAGTGGTCTCACTTTCGATAACCACATCACCACAACAGTCAGGAAACCCTTCTATGTGGCACACCTCATCACTAAGGGCTTTTCATCCAGAAAAAAGGAGGTCATTGTCCCACTGTACTCATACCTCATTAGACCCATTATAGAGTATAATGCCCCATTTGGTATGTACCTCACAAGACATCTGCAACAGCTGGAAAGGCCGCAGAAATACCTCATTAAAAGAATCACAGGCCTAAAGCAGATGCCACATGCTGACCATCTAAAAAAACTACAGCTATACTCTGTGGCATATCGTCTACTCAGAGGTGATCTCTGCTTAACATTTAAGGCCATGTCAAATCCTGAGCTGTTGGACATACTCCACTTAAAGAAATCCCAATCCCTCAGAGCCACATGCTCCAGGGATCTAAACATTGTCATCACAATGAACAAAACATGCTGGAGGGATAGGTTCCTGACCCAGAGACTCCCTATACTCTGGAATAGACTGCCCATACATGTCAAGCAGAGCACCTCATTGGCCCTCTTCAAAAGGAACCTTGATGATTGGATGGGAGATAGAAAATTCACCCCGTGGATCATGTCAGTCATCCTGCTAGACAGGGGTCCAGAGAAGTAAATATTGTGGGAAGAAATATTCAGGGAATTGTTATGGCTAGGCTTGTATAGGCCCTAGGGCGAATAGCCTAGTACCAGCCTATGAACCTATACACTGATCTCTTGACTGTACACAGTCACACATGTTGTCTAGCCTATGGCCTATATTTATGGCCCCTACCCCACAACATGAGTGGGAGTCCACAACATCAGTGGGATGAGAGCAGGAACATCAGCACTAAATAGTGATAGCCCATACCTATCAACCTCTTACTGCATGACATCTGGACAAAGCCTGGTATATAAGTGGAGGACATAGGGCCAAACATAGGGCCAAATTCGATATATTGCACAGATACACTGTGTAAGTTGCTGGTGTTACAGGATTGTTTGCAACATATCCTTCCTGAGGGATATAAAGTCATAATTACTAATGCATATTTCCAGTTACTGATAGCAGTCAGAGTATGGCAATGATTTGTCAAGGACAACATCTGTTTGAGGAACACACTAAACATAGTGGCCTAAATCCTGGCCATTGTGTGTATAGCCCTACAGTTGAGAGCTATGCAGACACACAAAATTGTCAGACTGCAAGCTATGCAGAACTAGCATGTACACACAAACACTGTTAAACTATCAGTATTCAAAGCATATAACAGTGATACTCATACTCTGTCCCTATGTCTGGAACTTTACATAAACCTGTAGTTGGCCTATGTCAACATGTCATGTTGTAAGAGATATTATCACCTGCTGTCTGTAACACTGTTGCCCACACACAGAAAGAATGTGTTCCTTATAGGCAAGGTAAAGGGACAATGACCACAGGAAGTACACATATATAGGAGTGGGTTACCATGACATTGGCTATTTTAAGAACTACACAGCTGCTCTGAATGCAATTAGCAAGTGGGGAACACTGACTGGTGCACAGGCCATCACCTGGTCATGAGCATCACCTACAAAAGCTGTCCTGTCACTTAATCAAACCCACTCAATCCCTGTACTACAGAGAGAGAGAAAAAATGACACAGAGTGAGACAACAGACAAATCTAAACACTTAAGCATGCAATTTAATGTATTACTTGGTCTGTAAATACCTGTCAACTGTCCAAATCTTCACACAATGTCTAGATTTGCAAATCAGACTGTTATGTCTGTTCCTTTTGACATCTCTACCTGTCTGACAAATGGCTGAGGACTGAGGTCATGAAGTAATGACAAACACTTGACTGTAAGACTACACATCCTCCAGAACAGTCACAGTAATGCAAAATGTATTATGCTAAAAACTTCATAACTCTGTAACAGGAATATGTACAATATTTCCCTATTTACCCCCTCATAATGTTAGGCTTTGTCAACATGTGATGCTCTAAGAGTTTGAGAGGTGGTATCACAGCCCAGGAGCCTGCTTACCCTGGGAAAGGACAGCTCACATTTGCCAAGCACTACAGTGTCTGTCAAACAGTTGTGACCGTGCCACTACTAGGCCAGTTAATGGAATGTTGTCCATATCCATATGTTACCTGTGAATATGAGTATGACATATCTTTGTCTTGGAAAGCCAAGAGGCATATATAGGGCATGTGGATAGTACAGTACTGTTGCAGATGTGCTGAACTGCATGTGATGTCTTGAATTAATAACATTCAACTATAAAGTGTTCTGCTGGACAATAAGCACATTTGTGACTGATATCTGTAGACACACACACATATACTTGACCTATGTCGACCAAACCAGTGACAAGTCTTCCAGCAATGACAACTTAACATAATAATGTAGTTATGACTGTTGGACATCAGCCAGGTTATCACAGTGGTGTCAAAGGCTAATGTGCAATCAACTTAAATATGCATGTTGCAGCTAGAGTAATAGTACAGTCAATCACAGACTTGCAACCATCCACACACCATCTACATGGACGATGGCCACTGTCATCCCTATACACAGAAAAGAATGGAGAATAGAGGATTATGCAGTTAACTGTGCAATATTGGGTGGAATAAAACAGTTTAGGGCCAGGAGTGTAATGACAGCTGATTATACTGTTAGGTTGTAGTTTGGAATATTGTCAAGTAATATTCTATGTTAATGTGCAAGTAGACAACCATAAGAGGTTGTGTAACATTTTCACCCATTATGTCTTCCAGCTGCCATGCCATGAGGAAGGTTACCAGCCTTTACTTTAGTGGAGAATGATGTCATCAGTCAGCATATCATACAGCACTATGATGTCATGTTTGGATGTGGCACAGAAGCCCTACATGGCCAAACAGCCCTGTGGGAAAAAGTTGTCCACAGGGTGAATGATGCTGGACAACAGAAGTGGCATTATAACCAGGTCCGTTATTGCTCCAGTGACATTTTGCGTCATGCACGGAACCGAACAGCTGCTGTAGCAAGGGAGCGGATAGCTACAGGTGGGAGTGCAGCCATCCAGCCCCCACTGAAATGTATGGAACAGCTCCTTGCCAGCCTTGGTGCACCCACCCAGCACACCCACCATGAAGTAGATCACAGCATTGTTGAGGTGGTGGCACCCAATCAATGTCTGAGGAGCGTGCAGGTAAGGCCACAGTGCACATAACTAGAAGAGTGTTGATTCTACATTTCTATCTGTAGAGAATCTGCATGCATATATCGGAGAAGCTAGTCTGTAGATGGAGTTTAGTAATGCACAGATGTGCACATCTATGGTGTTGGGCTGCATATTCTGTATATTGCTGTTTGTTCTGTTAATGTTCTGAAATGCTGCTTCCACCTTGTAGCAATACCACATGACTGACTACTGAAATTACATCTCTCCCAGAACTATGTAGGTCCCTCAGGTATACAACTGGGGCAGCAGCCTGTTGCTGGTGAGTATGGTGTTATTTTTTTAATGTTTGTCAATACACCAGCCATGTTAAGGCTATGCTATATACCCTGTACACATTTATCACACCTACCTATAATGCATGTTGTACATGTTCAGTTTTGTTGGTGTTAACTGCACAGCATCAGTGGTCACCATGGTGAAGGGTAGATAGGAGTCCTGCAGTTTACCTCAGAACCCATCAGTGCAAGATGTGTGGACAGAGACAAGCCAAATTGTGGGACAAATGGCCTACAGTAGGGACATGTATGAAACATAACCCTCATACAGTCGATGCAACAGTGAACACACCCCTATGATGGTGTCAACTGTTCCTGATATATACAATGGCAGAGCACAATAACATATTCCACACCTTTTACAACCTGCAATGTGCACCTAACATGCAATTAATGTATAAAATAGAATCCTATGTTAGGACAACAAATATGGGGTTTACAAACCTTACAATACACTGGAAGCACACGTGTGCACACACTCCAATTAATATATTGTGGAGGCAGCTTGTGATGTACTGACAGCATTCACTCTTCTGCAGTACACACCTGCCATCAAGTACAGGCCTCTATGTTACACCATGTAATGGTGTGCTGTCCAAGAAGTATGTCCATGACAATTAGCCAGCTGCCTGCAACACAGGCAGCCATGGCTTGCAGACATCTTCCAAGGCATAACATGGATCCCAAATCTGAAAGGAAGTAGTCAGGAGTAGGGTAAAATAACATTACTTCACCATAGTATATTCCATGGCAAACAGTGCAGACAGTCATCTAGAGGGGTATTAAATATGGGACAACAGTGATGTTGAAAAGACACAGATGGCCATCCAATACCGATGACAATACATAGTACAAACTGGTCAGGGAGGCTACCCAGATACATGCAACAACACTGAGGCAGTTTCACAAATCCCTAGCAAGTTCTGCCTGTGTATTACCTGCATCAACAATCACATGGAGTCTGCATAAGTATGCCCTATGTGTTAGGGTAAGTAGATGGGAGATTTATCCCACAAGAAACATCATCCAGGCCTCCATACAGGTAGTAAAATCATGACCCCAGGTTTTCCAAAGGCATGTGCTGCAATGTGTAATGGTGTCATGAGACCAAGGCTCAAACTTACTGATGGTAGTCCTAAGGTTATGTGTGGTGCACAAGCAGCAGCTCACATCACATCATGGCCACCATCCTCAAGATGAAGGTTTCCGGTGCTAGTGTACACCTTTATGGTTGCTGTTCATTACCTGAAAGTAGGCCTGTAGACATGGTGGAGTAAATGTGAAACACTGCAAACTAACACTCATGTGTGGTCCATAGTTGTCAGGCATCTGCAATAAGGGTGTGGACTGAGAGGGTTGTCAGCCTCAAATACAACAGTGAACTAAAGCATACATCCAAAGCTATCTAAGAATGACCATATCTTAATACATTCATGGTTATGAATTGGACCACATATGCACACTCCACAGCAATACTGAAGTCCCTGTGTGACTTCCACGTGCTATGCACATGAGCTGGCCTTGCAATCTAGCAGAGTTCTGGTACCTGTGTAGGGAAGACAGACCTAATTATGCAAAGGCAAGTATGTGCCATGCTACTGTGCCCCTTCCAGGAATAGTGACTGCTGTATTTCAGTTAGCAGGTGCTTCAGCAAACCATTGGTTTAAGGGTGCACACAGTTGTGCACCCCCAATATGGTACACATCTCAGCCAACATCTCTATGACTGACAGTCATCTGACTCAGGATTGGCTTGCATAGGTCATATGTCACATATCTGGTGTGTGTGTAATGTTTTTGACTGAAGTAATGTGGCCCCATTGCATATCATAGAAGAGGCTGCCATGTCAACAGGGGTGTGTATGCTCTTGAAATCCACATGAGGCTTGGAAGGTCGTCAGTGTACACAGATGTTATTGTACATCAACAGATGATGATGAGGTCTGGGAATCACATGTCATTCATTCATTGGGGACATCTGTCCTCATATCATCCCAGTCATGTGTCAGACAAACACATAGGAGTTGTGAAGAATAGAGCAAACATAACTGCTACACATCTCACACATTCAGGAATGATTTGTAGAGTTGTGAGGTATGGTGAAAAGTGCATGCCTGTGTGCTGTACAGGTGCACAGCATTAATGTGTACATGGGTGCAGTGTGTCCCAGGTGAAGGTGCATCACCTAATAACATGACTCCTGCTTCCCACATATGTATATTGTTTGTAACCAGGGTTTAGAATGGCTGTACTGCCTGATATTGAGTGCCATATGTCATGCATGTCAGTTGTTGGGTACTGAGGTCTGTGTAATCTGTTTGTTCCACCTCACCTGTAAGTGTGCATGTGTGTAGAAGTAAACCATAATGTGCAGGTTTTAATTTACATTTCTTGCCTGCCCCTCACAGGTGGTGAGGTGGGTCAGGGTCCCTCCTGCAGGCAAACTGATATTAGTGTCCATACAGACTCTGACAATGATGATATGCCTAGTGAGGCACAGGCAGGGTTGTCAGGGGCTGAATCTGTGCCAGTGGTTGACATCCCACTTTTATCCACCACTTCCCCGCACACAGTCACAATGCCCGTACATACCCCATCACCAGTGGCCATAGATGAGAGACAGTTGGCGGGTGGTGGCATGGGACAGGAAAGTGTGTTGACTATGGAAAGTGTGTCTGTACATAGCAGCCATAGCCAGATGACTGGTGAGGTCCCACACAGGCAGATGTACAGGGGTGCTCAGAGGAGGACTGCTGGCCATCATGCCCCTGGAAGAAGTGCTACAGTAGGTGTCACCAGACGCATGTTTTGGGCCATCATGGAGGCACAGACACATGTGGAACATTACACCAAAGTTGGTCTGATGCTGAGAGGACTAGTCTTCCTGTTGTATGTGACTACATCCGTGATCTTGCAGGTGCCCACCATTATTTTGCAGAGGTCATGGATAGACGACTGGGGGAGATGGTGGGAATCCTCGACTGCATGGTGTCTGTGGTAGAGCATGTTGGGCGCAGGCTATTGGCCACGTGGACGTAGGTCAGCAACACCAACAGCTGGACGTCTATGTGGGCGTGCAACAACTCACGTCCACTTCTGTAGTGACAGTAACAGCACTGCAGGGGGGGTGCTGTCCACACCACAACACAGTAGGCCATGTGCACATAGTCCTGACTGGTCCCAACAGGGACATGGATCCAGTGGACAATTGCCATCATAAGGGGAGAGTACCATATCTGGGTTTCTGCCTGGTAGTGACAGTGCAACTCCTGGCAGGCACAGTTCCTGCATCCATGGCCGGACACAGTCAACTGTACACATTGCCATGTATGGTCTGCAGCTCTCCAGCACACTCCTGCATAGGGCAGCCACATGGCAGAAATGTGTGCATACATACACACACATCACCAACACAGCTAGGGCACATACATACCTACACACACCACGTCTGCACAGCCCATTTAATAAAGAACCCATTAACCCACACACACATGATGTCAACCAAATGGCTCAGCCTAGGCCTCTGGCAAACCCAAAACATACCCTGTGCATATGATACCTGTGCCACATTCCTGTCATCCATATCATCGATGCAGGGACATGCTAATATGATTCTGATGCACAGAGTGACTGTAATAAGGTTTAGCATTGTAATGCTGTTTAACATGTTGTCAGCTGGACTGATGAATGCTTACACATCAGGATGTATAGCTTTCTAGCCCTGATGCATTATACCTGTTATTAACACTGACTGATTGTGGTCTTCATAATGTATTCTGTTTGTGTTATAGGTATCTATGTGTCAGCAGGATGTTGGTCTGCTGTCCTTTCCTACGAGGGGTGTGGCACTGTGGTGGCACACTGACTGTGTCATATCCCAGGTACAGCTAAACACAAGTAACAGGTCTGTATAACAGTTACTGCATGTGCCACATGGCTGATAGGTTTGAGGGGTGTAGACAGGTGAGTGCATAGTGTGATTAACAACTGATTAACCTGTTAACATATACTGTACAGTATAATAGCACACTAAGTGGGGGGATATGCACAACAATAACTCTAATGTGGGTGGGTGGCTGTGCCCACAACAACCACACCCAACTATATGTACAAACTCCAGTATCACTGTACAGTGGGAAAAGACATTTACACATCCACTACTAGTTTTGATGGAATGAATTTCTATGAGGTGATTGCTTTGAAATGTTACCTTTTGCCAGTTAGTTCTCAGACAAATGATCTCCTGGGACATATATCTTCTGCAAACTGAAGTAGATCCCTGCACATACACACACACTTCCTTGGCAACACTGATAGTAGAACCCCGACCTAGGTATTTATTGCTACTAATGTGTTTAGCCTTAATTGCATGCACCAGAGAGCTTTTAGGGTGAGGTGTGTCCCGAGTTATCTGTTAAGTGAAGAACATCACCAGGCCTTGTACAGTATGGTAATTGGGGATGTATTGGATGTTAATGGACAATGCATATTATGACATACTGTCATATACACATTGACAAACAGATACAGTAATAGACACGTTTAACAGACCTGGGTTTAGCACTGCCAACTACCTTGTTAGTGAGTACATACTGTTAGAGTTTTTGTATACAGCACATGCATCATTGGGCTGGATAATGTAATCAGTTACCGGTGTGGTTGATGGTGACAGCGGTCCTCATACAGTGGACCTTGGGACATGTACTGGAGGTACCATGGTGTAAAGACAGTATACCCAGCACCCACACCCCACACTGGATATTGTACTCACTACAATTCATGATAATGCTCTGACCTACTGTTAGAAAAATATTCATTTTGTATATGTCTAATGCTTATTAGAAGCTAAAAGGGTTAACACATTTTCATTCTATTTTATGTGCAAGCTTAATTCTGTATGAAATTATAAGATGATTTTTCAAACCACAGTATGCTTTCTGAAACTGCAAGATGCACCCTGACCTAGTATTTGCTAGCACAGCGAAATTCATGTTTATGCCTTTTGGAAATGTACTGAGAAGCAGGTGATTATCTGCTAGGTCAGGAAAATGTATGAATAGAACAATATTGTTTTCTTTCTTATGATTGAATATGAACAATCAGCTCTGTTCGTGTTATGGGAACATTCACAGCTGTGGAAAAGAGGAGATACATGAAACAAAAGACTGCTTGAAGAATCTGTGCTTGCTTTGTGCTCAAATTAGCTATAGTATCTTGAATGGTAACATAACATAGTGGGAAGCTGTATCTAACCAGTGGTCACCAAGGCCACATTGTTTTTCTTGGGGGGTTTTCATAAAATTGATAGTGCAAGCAGAAAATCATGGATAAACAGCTGCTATGTAATGATGATGTTAAAACTTGTGATCTGTTACGTCAGCTTGGTAGGCAATGTCTTATTAGAAAATATATAAAAATGTCTGTTCTTCCTGATTCTGGTTAGACAAACTCTGTATTGGCATGTTTTTGTCTCCTTGCTGCAAGATTAAAGTGCCTTAAACTGAATCTGCCGTGTATTGATCATTTTTAAAGTTTATTTTTTCCTATGACAGATTGGTCCTTTGGACTGGAAATCTCTCGCTCTAGCTCAGGTCAGATGGGCCTGGTGGCATGAAACCATACAGGGAAGAGACCACATCGGTTCTTCTGCTCTGAAAAGACCTCGGACTGAACTGTCGTTCAAAAGAGGCCAGCCACTGTTTCTGATCTGCGATTGGAGGATGAGTCAACAGTTCTGGTGAGACGATCAATCACAGAGGCTCAGGTAAGAAGGATTTTACCTTTTCTTTGTTTCAGATCAGGGACTTGTTACAATATTTGTTTTTGTCAGGGAGATTTTTATAAATCAGGGACAAAAAAGATTACTGTCTTGTCATTGATCAGGGAAAATGGATAGGTAGGCAGCTATTCTAGATAAACTGGGAAAAAGAGAAAATCGTGGTACCACGTGATAAGAAGGGTTACGTAACAATTTCTAAATAAGTTAAGACAACATGGGAAATAAGTGCACAAAAAGATCCCAAGATCCGCCATTAACCGAAGGAGCAAAATATATGCAATTACAACGTGCCGATAACGTTAGGTACTATACAAAATGGGTTAATAAATACAAATTTGATGGCAAATTGGATAAATCTTCACTTAGCAAACTTGTCAAACAACTTAAAACAGACGCAAAGGGTCAGGTAAAAAAGCAACGTCAATTGGGAGTTCCTCAAGCACACAGGTGGCTTGAGGAAGCAAACCGCAGGGAACAAAAGAATAAAAATTCAAAAACAATGTTTTTAGATAAAGAAGACAATAACTTGGTAATAGCATCAGCCCCTCCACCCCCTCCACTCCCCTTACCAGAATATGAAGCGAGTGGACAAGTAGATCCACCTCCGCTATACCCAACTGTCCCTGCGAAATCAAAACCGTTTGACAGAGATCCTATCGAGACTAGGTCTTGAACACGTAATTTATGAGGGGAAATTGAATTGCATGAGATAAATAGAAATTCATGAGCTATGAGTGAAGAAGAGATATGTCCACTCATAGAAGTACCAAATCCACAGGCAGGACAGGCAGGACAGTACCCAACTCTCCTAGTATATAGACCGTGGACACTGGAAGACATCCGGAAAGCCACAGAAGGAATTCCCCATCCGAAAGTTAATTTTAGAAAATTCTTGGAAGACTTACAGGGCATGAGGTTAAGTTACCATTTAAATGGAGAAGAAGTAGAGAAAGTAGTCAGACAAATCGTAGGTCCAGATTGGCACATGATCAGTGGCAACTGGAATCCCCGTGACGCAGAACATAGGCAACTCCCACATAGTAACGCAGAACTGGATAACAGAGTAAAAGGTCTGACAGACCGAATCTCTGAGAAATGGAAGCCTAGGGCTGACTGGACTTGCGTTAATCAATGCATACAACATGAAGGTGAAACTGTTAATAGATATTATGCCATATTATTAGAGTGTTTTAATAACCATTGTGGAATGCAGGTACCTGAAGATCAAACACATGATTCCCCATATGAGCAGCAATTAAAGAATGCATTTTTAAAAGGCAGTATTGCACCCATAAGTAGTTTTATTACAAAGCATATGGTAGATCATCAAACGAGCAGATTACAGTCATTACTTGAATATGCAAGACATGCCGAAAGGCATTTTAATAGCAAAAAGAAAAAGAAAACTCAAGTATTTGCAGTAGAAGATGGAGCAGAAGTCTTTGTAGTATAGTCTGGGAAGAAGGGTAAGAAAAATGCCCAGGGAAACAAACAATCTGAGTTTGAAGAGAGAAAGAAAAGGGGTGAATGTTTTAAATGCGGAAAAAAGGGACATTTGGCAAGGGATTGCAGGCAAAATAAAAAGGTAACCACGGAAGACAAGGAGGGTGAGGACTGACTATATGGAAGTCAAGAATCACTAGAAGGGAATAATCAAGAAAGGACAAATGCAAATGTGATAGAAGGAGTAGAGGATGTGACAGAAGAAATAGAGGATGTGCATGAAATCACAGATAATGAAGAAAATGAAATCTTGGACTTAGCATTATTGAGCCTAGAGCTCTACTTAAAAGACACAAAACCGGAAGTTACACTTCTGGTAGAGGGGAGGGAGTCTGTGTGACTCAGGGGCTTCACGGACCCTGATACATCCTTCCAAACTACCAGAAAATTCAGAATCAATTGATTACATATTAGTGAAAGCAGCTAATGTACAGCTGTATCGAGAGCCACTCTCCCACAACATAGCAATAACTGACCCTGTTTCAGGGATGACCCAGAAAAGCAAAACTGTAGTTTCTGCAAAATGCCAAGTAAATCTTTTGGGCAGAGACCTTATGCAGATATTTGGCATAGCAGTAGTTCCAACTATGCAGGGTATGAAAGCACAGCGACAAATGGATACCTTTGTGGTGCGACCGGAGGGTGAAACATTTTATTGGTACAGCCAGGGCTTGGTCACGACTGGTCCAGGGGCAGTAACCAAAGAACTGATGAATGTAGCCATCAGTAAATCCCCCTCCCTTGACACTGACAAACAGCATTTGTTGCATTGCACTCTATATTACTGTAGCAAACCAGGACCTGATAAAGAATATGAGCAAGAACTGTTTAGAAACCATGCTAACAGGTTAGTATTATATAATCTGTACTGGGACACAGAAGGAAACAGTGTAGTTAGCTGTTCATTGCCCCAGGAATTCCTAGCACTTTACAAATCTAATCGATTACCACATGTTAGTTTAACTAAGGATAAGAATGTGAAGTGAGCAGACCTAGGAGAAAAAGTCACAAGGTGGGAAAAACAGACCGAATTAGAACTGTCAGAACAGGGAGTACAAAAGCAGAAGTTGAATTGGATAACACAGACACACCCAACTGTGCACTTGCAGGCAAGTGAGGACAGCTGAATAGCACTCTTACTAGAGGAAGAGGAAAAAGCCTTACGAGACATACCAGAGACTCTCTGGTCAACAGGAAAATCAGATGTAGGACTTATTCGTACAGCATGACCAGTTACTATCATGCCAAAGTCAGCATTTAGACCTCAAAAGAGACAGTATCCCTTAAGAAAAGATGCAGAAGTAGGAATCAAACCTATAATAGCAGCCTTACTTAAGGAAGGAGTACTGATAGAATCTCCTGATTTGCCATGTAATACACCCTTATTTCCTGTTAGGAAAGCAAATGGAGAATGGCGTATGGTCCAAATTTACAAGCTGTAAATGACGCAGTTATACCTAGAGCACCTACGGTGCCAGATCCACACACTTTATTAAATGATTTGAAACCTCAACAAAGGTATTTTTCTGTGGTAGATATTAGCAATGCATTTTTTTCAACACTAATACACCCTGACAGCCAACATTGGTTTGCATTTACATTTCAGGGGAAAAGGTATACATACACGTGACTACCACAGGGATATTGTGAGAGTCCGACAATATTCACACAAGAAATGGCAAGTAACCTGGCGGGATTTATCCCACCGAAAGGCAGACAGATTTTACTTTATGTAGACGACATTCTGCTGGCAGCCCCCACCCAGCAAGAATGCAGAGAAGATACCATAGCATTACTACAATTTCTAGCTACTCAAGGACACAAAGTAAACAAAAACAAACTGCAACTTTGGAAAAAGCAGGTTAAATACCTGAGATATGTAATATCCAAAGAAGGCAGAATATTAGATGAAGACAGAAAAACAGCAATATTACAAGCACCCAAACCGACTACCAAGAAGGAAATGATGTCCTTTCTAGGTACGACTAATTTTTGTTGGAGTTGGATTCCAAACTATGCCTTGGAATCTGCTCCACTGACCAACTTAATATTCAAGAAGCCTATGGCAGCACAAGATTTATTACAATGGACACCAGAAGCAGACTCAGTTTTCTGCAAACTAAAACAACTGATAGCGTCTTCATTAGTTTTAGGATTACCGAACTATCATAAACGATTTTTCCAAACTGTAGATTGTAAGCAGGGTTATATGACATCAGTGTTAACACAGCAACATGGGGACAAACAACGCCCCATAGCTTACTATTCATCACAGTTAGACCAAGTGGCGCGATCCCTACCCCACTGTGTACAAGCAGTAGTCGGAGCTGCAATGGCAGTGCAGGCATCAGCCTCAGTAGTATTATTCCACCCTCTCACATTGAGAGTGCCCCATGCAGTCACAATTATTTTACTGCAAGAAAAAGTAGCATATCTTTCTCCTGCTAGACATCTTTCCTGTATGACTATACTGTTGAGCCAACCTCATATGACAATTGAATGATGCACAACGTTGAATCCGTCAACTTTGCTCCCAACCCCTGCAGATGGCAAACCACACTGCTGCCTGCAGGAGATTGAGCAAAAGACACTGCCTAGAAAAGATCTCATGGATGTTCCCTTGGATGACGCTGAAGTGACATATTATGTGGATGGCTCATGTAGAAGGGGTCCTACAGGACAAAATCTAGTAGGGTCTGCAGTAGTCTCTGATACTGAGATTCTAGAAGCAAAGTCTTTACCACACAACTTATCTGCACAAGCAGCAGAATTGATTGCTTTAACAAGGGCATGTACCTTGGCAAAAGATAAACGAGTGAACATTTTTACTGACAGCCAGTATGCTTTTTCTACTGTACATGTTTTTGCGCAGCAGTGGAAAAATAGAGGCATGATAACATCTACTGGTAAACCAATTAATCATGCGCAATTTATTTTAGATTTATTAGAATCTATTCAGTTACCTCAGAAAGTAACTATTTGTAAATGCGTAGCTCATACCAAACAACAGGATAGGATTTCAAAAGGTAATGCGAGAGCTGACACAGCTGCGAAGCAGGCAGCTACAGCTTTAGAAGTTTTTCTTTTGAGTGAGGAATTACAACCATCTGAGATTTTAGATTTAGAAATGTTAAAAACAATGCAGACACCTACTACAAATGTAGAAAAACAAAAATGGATAAAACGAGGAGCAATTCTTGAGAAAGGGCTGTACATCTCCAAAGAAAGAAAACCAATTTTACCATCTAACTTGTTTAGATATGCATTTTTGTTGAGCCATGGGCAGTGCCATGTGTCAACAGGGGGGATGGTACAGTTAGTGAATCGAGTGTTTACAACGTATGGATTTACAAACTACACAAAAAATTTTTGTGCAACATGCCATGTTTGTAACAGGCATCATGCACAGGGGGCACTGAAGCCTAAGAAGGGAGTTTCCCTACACCACCGTTTCCGTTCCATACTCTCTGTATGGATTTTATAGAAATAAATAAATGCGAAAATAAAAAGTACTGTCTTGTCATTATAGATATGTTTTCTAAATGGGTGGAAGCTTTTCCGACTAAAAATCCAGATGCAGCTACTGTTGCAAAAGTCCTCGTTAAAGAAATTATTCCTAGATGTGGCATACCGGAAAAGATCTATAGTGACAATGGCACACACTTTGTAAATCAAACCATACAACAATTGAGGCGTTATTTCAGAATTTCTTTGAAAAACCATTGCGCATACCACCCCCAGTCTGCAGGATTAGTAGAGAGGCATAATGGAATTCTGAAAAATAAGCTTAGGACATTGATTAGTGAGACACAAAAGAACTGGGTGCACTGTCTGCCTATGGCACTGTTGAGTATGAGAACTGTTCCAAATGTAAAAGGATTAACTCCTTTTGAAATACTGTTTGGGAGGGCATATTATACACCTCAGTGGAAACCTCTCATGCTTGCAGACCAGGAGGCTGACAGTTCACTTGCAGAGTATATGAGGTGATTTTTAAATAACAAACTTCTGCAGTTAAATTCTGTTTCAGATAAAAAACAAGCCAGACCATCGGAAGCAGCAGTAGTCCCAGGCACGTGGGTCTGGGTGGAGGTCGTGAAGAAAAGAATTTGGAGTTCTCCAAAGTGGGAAGGACCATACCAAGTGCTACTGTCAACACCCACTGCAGTCAAGATCACAGAGCAAGCATCCTGGATTCATCTGACACACTGTAAATTGGTTAAGAACTTTGAACTGGACAAAAACCTTGTTACTGTTATACCATGAGAACAAAATGACCAGGTATAGACAGGGACAGCCTTAGCTGAAATGGCGCCCTAGGCGAAGCACTGCTCTGGTGCCCCTTAAGCCCCACCCACACTGAACACAAGGAACACCCCTATTTGAGCCATGCCTGCAGAAGGTGGTTTCTGTCAAAGTTGATGTTGATTAGAAATCTATAGAACACACATGTGCCACTTATATTCCATGGCTGTCCTTATAGAATGCTGTTATATTCCAAAATTGTCTCACAATAACTTCAGTACTCTTATTTTTCTGTGAGGCTTCACTGCTATAGCATGCTTTATAGAAGGTAAAATATTTTACTTCCACAGCAAGTTTTGAAGAGTATAGATCAACATTCTCTTTAATATCTATTTGTTGATCCTACATCTTGAAAGTCTTCTGCATGCTTGGACTACATATTAGTGGCAATATATAATGCAAATGATTCCCATGCCTCAACAACTGTTCTCTGTGTAGTGCAGACAGACTGAGACCTAGCATTGTTTAAGATTCCCCAAAACCTGTTTTATCTGGCTAGGGCCTCTGTTTCTGTTCATCTTACCAGTAGTCTGATTATATTAAAAATGTGTGGTCTTCTTAATTTTGTTAATTCTGTTCAACTTTCCAACTTCATTGATCTTGTTAAAATTCCATTGCTTCCTTTAATTGTTTCATATTAGCATTTGTTTTTAATGTTCTTAACATTTTCTTGGATTCTGGAACTGTTATTTTTGTTGAGAGTCTTTTTTTTTTTTTTTTTTTTTTGCTATGTACTCTGGTTAAACAAAAGAAGCAAAGGCTGAAAAATGCAATCATTTCTAATTGTCTGAATTGCTTATGCCAGCATACTGTATCCTGTTTTATTTTATATGCAGGTTATATCTGCATGCAAGTAATTCAACGAACAGTCTTTATTGATGCTAATATATTTTAACTTCTTCTAATGCTGTTTATATATATATATATATATATATATATATATATATATATATATATGTGTATTGTCAATGTAATATATAAGGCAATTTGGTTATTTATGGTGCGTGTTGGTTGACGTATATATGACAAGAGTATGCATTGGCTTAAAAATCATAACAAAGTGGTTGTTGGCTACAATGAGAAGAGGAGACAATACTAATGGATGTAGACCATAACAGGTTCTGATGTGAACACTCTTTGGAGTAGATCAGCAGGCGGCATCAAATGTTTTAGGTTACCTACATCTTTATTTATTAATTATATAATGATTTTTTCCATAGCTTTACAGAAGAGGCTGGTCAAGCTTATTGGTCTATAATTACCCAAGTATCTTGACACTGCACTTTTGTGCAAGGAGATAACAGTTACTATCCTCCAGTCATCTGGCACAAAGCCTGTTTGGAGGCTAATATTACACCCTCACACTTTAAAAAGACACAGTTTGTGACACAGGAGCTTTCTATGTGAGAGATACCTAAAATAAAAATACACGGGCCTTGGCAGACATACACAACCCTGGCAGATGCATATGTATTGTCAAATGCAGGAGTGCAAGAATGCTAAATTGCAACTATGTTTCTACTACCTTAATTACATGTCTGTGTGGGTGTACACCTTAGTGTTACCGATCAAGGATAGAAATTAACACCTTTGGGACATTAGGGTACCATTTGTTTGTGTTAGCCATGACAAGGCAGAGTACCAAATGAGATAGTTGGATGATAGCTGTGGTAATAAGCTACCTGTATTAAAGTTATCTTTTATACTTGTATAATTTGCAAAGAATGTGGGACATATGATGATTAGGCTATTGACATTATATTTAAAGTGCAGTATGCATCTAAATTTGTTCTGACTGGCAAGTGGGAGTGACATTATTCACTTGATGTAGGGTGGGCTATCAATAAATAAAGGTGAGCCACTGTATCTCTTTCCCTTTGCTCAGTCAGCTGCAAACTTGAAGTAGTGTGCAGTCCTTGTTAAAAGAAACACATAGCAGTGAAGAGGAAAAGGGTAGATTTTGATTTGCTGCTGGTCTTTCAAACTGCATCTCTTCTGAATTAAACCACATATAACACAGGATCTTGAATTCACATAGTGACACCAAAGTCCATAAATACTACTGGCATTTGTGAGAATGGACTTCTGATACTGGCTACCATAATGTAGTACATACAGTGTCCTGAATATCAGCATTGATATGCGTGAACATCTGTGTGACTGACTACCATGTGCTACAGAAGCTTGTAGTGTAAAGCAGCCCTGTCAACTGTTATACAGAGCTTTGTTGCAAAGCAGCACTGCGACAAAAATCCAGTCTGTGTGATGTGACCATAGACGTTAATGCACTTCAACCAATACCCAAGGGCCCATCAGGAGGATAGGCACTATGTAGTATTTTGTGGCATGATCTATAATTTAGCTCCTGTGAATACAATCTGCAAACTCCTAGCTACACCTTTGTAAAAAGACGTGCGTTTAATGTAAATGGGGAAAAGGACGTCACAAAAGGTAAAACAGGAAAGGAATGGAAGATGTCTGGGATCAGGATGGGGTTGAAATAAGGTGATGACAGAAGAGCAGAACTGTGGACGTGGTAGCCATTGTTGCTGTATGTGTTTATTTTTACTGCATAATTTCTATTGGGAGGCCACAGGCTGTAACTAGTTAGAACTCCAAGAAAGCTATCACTGGTTATTCTCCCAGTCAAGAACTTGGCTGATGATTGTTCTTACTTTATTCTAACACTTCACATTAAAAATCAGCCAGAAACCTATCTATATCAAGCACGTTAAGTTATATGTAATCACTTTAGCTCGCTTTATATTGTAGGTGCAAGAGACACATAAAATACAAAAATGAACTTGAATTTTTAATTTTTTTACAATGAAATCAGCTGCCGATGGTATCTTAATTCTATTGAGTATTAATTTTCCTTCCTACTTAGCTGCAGCCAAAACAACTTTCCCTCTGACTGGCTATATATTACACAAAATACCTTATCCATAGGGAACAGCATCCTCTGTTGCCATCCTAAAGACCAAAGACGCATACAGACACAATCTGATAACTTAACAAGCAGTCTAGGCAACCTGTGGCATTGTTAATAACTGACCATTTTGCAATGCTAGCGCATAATTTCATTTTTTTTCTCATGTGAATCTCGGGACTTCTTCCTCTGTCATTCCCCACCCACCTTCAACTATTAGCTAGTTCTTAATTTCCCATGAGTTCCGAATGCCCTTGTCACAAGAGTTCAGCCTTGCTTTATTTCTAAAACAATGTTCCAGAGATAATAAAATGATAATCAAAAGTCAAAGAAACCTGTTGAGAACTTAAATCATTCCAGATGAACCATAACAATTCTTAAAGCAACTCTTTGATTCTGTTGTTATACTCACAAGAATAGCTCACTTTCTACAATATAGTGCAAACGTGGTTCACTTATTAAGCACCTTTTGAAATGGTATGAAATTGTCACGTTTTGTCAGTGCCTGACTTTGCAGACTGTCACATTTCCCTTGTAATGTAAAAGGTGGTAGACACTTAAAGGTCCTTGAATAATCCCTTAAAGTCATTGATTAAATCATATAGAATAAAACAAGCGAATGGAATCAAAACGCATACCCTTATTGCAAAGCTGAAATATGACAACATTAAGAAAGGGCCACACTTAAGTAACTAACATTTCTAAACTTTATACTGAGAGATAATTTAAAGACCAATGAATCCACTTCGGCTAGTACAAACCACCAGCTTTAGAGTTTCGTTGGACCCGTTCCTGCATTTTGACAGGTAACAAAACCACACCGCAGCAAAATACCATTTAACACCATCTCCATAAATTTTAGACTGCACTCGCCCCCACCTAAATAAATAAATGCACAAATTTTCAAGCACGTTACCTTAGGTTTTAAAAACAGCTCATTTGACTTGGAATAATGAACATTAATCCAGTAAAGCGTCAGGTGGCAGACACACACTAATGCTGTAGCTGTTGTCAAGCTGCAAGGTAGAGCTATTCCAAAATTACAAAAAGGTCTTTTCATGTTAATGCTCAATAAGAGCGGCCACTCACATCACCTCCAGCATGTACATCATGCAGGGGGAAGGAATGAGTGACAGGACATGTCTTAGAGTGGGGGCTTCAGTGGGGGAGGGCGCAATTTTTGCTAGGCTAGCTAGCTAGCCTCTAGGCGGTCAAAGAAAAAAAAAAGAATCGTCACAGCAGAACTCCGCTCTGTAAATTGTGCCCTTTTGAGGCTGGGGAGGGTGCAATTGTAGTCTCTAGGGTGGCGGTGAAATTAAAAAAAAAAAAAAAGAAATGTTGTTGTTGTCTGTTAGGCTTTTCCCAGTTAGGGGTTTGTCACAACAGAACTCCGGTCCGTGAATTGCGCCCTTTTGCGGCTGGCCTGTACGGCACCCTAGGCGGTCGCCTAGTTCGCCTATGCCTAAGGCCGGCCATGGATATAGAGTAAACAGGGATGCAGAACAACCTCAGAAAAATTGCATGATCATCCTGTTAGCTATACTGATAACAATGATCTTTTTGCTGTGGCCTTTCCTTTTTTCAGCCACACCAGTTGAACTGAACAAACGTGATGCATTTCTTGTAGACTGGCATCCAAACTTCAACACTTACCAAGCAATTAAATATGTGTATGCTGAGACATTTAATGTTTCAAACAGCTGGATTTGCAAAGCTATACCAACAGCTATGGGGGATTATTAATGACTGCTGTCCCCCTAGGGGTCAATGAGACCTGGAAAAACTTGATTTTTGATACTACACCTGTGAAATCACAAGACAAAATAGCATTGTACCTACCTGTTACACAAAAAGGAACTGTATGTTTTTATAAAAATGATACTATTCAGGTTGGTTGGAGCAATTGCAATATAACTGTTTCTTATAAATGTTATATTAAGGCTAATAAGGCAGAAACTATCTGTGATGCAAACTATGACTCATATCTTGAGAAAATGAAAAAGACTGTTAGTGAAATCCTGTTTTTTTTAAGCAACTTTCTGTTATTGACAAGAAGATGTTTTATGCAGGGCGAGCATATATCAATACTAAAGTAGAGAATTGCTATTTTGTTTGTGGGAAAAAGGCATACAAATGGCTACCTGAGAAATGGTCCGGCAGTTGTTTTTTGGGTTACCTGGTTCCAGCTATACGACACACTGCAGCTTTGCCTCAGAGGAAAATTTGAAACATCAGAGAGGTCAGCAGTAAACCTAGAAGTCCAATCAAGAGACCCGAGAATCCAGTGGGATGAATCGAAGCAGGGTGGAGAAACCATAACTCCATAAAAAACAAAGATAAACTGACACACATGGACTTGAGTGACACTATTATATCATGGGCAGACATAGCCCCTGCATATGGCACAGTGAAATCAATTTGGGAGTTGAGAAAACTGTCCAAACTTCTCGAAGTTATGAGCAATGCAACTTTTTCTGCTCTCGAATTAGTGACTGATGAACTAAATGCTATGAGAACTGTGGTGCTTCAAAACTGCATGGCTCTTGACTTCACCCTAGTGACGAGAGGTGGTACATGCGCTTTAATCAAAGAAGAATGCTGTTTGTATATTCCTGACAACCAGCATGAGATAAACGACCATCTTGAGGTGATCCAGCAAGTGTCGGCCATGACCAAACCAGGCCCAAACCCTCTGATGGACTTTTTCCAGAATTTGTTTGGGGGAGGTGGGGTTCCATCTTAATAAACATTTTGATTGCCATTTGTGTGGGATTACTCCTATTAGGAGCATGCATTTGTTGTGGTATTCTCTGCATGAAAAAGTTAATCAAGGATTTTATAGACATATTAGTTTCTGAGACTTTGTATCAAAGTACTGAAATTGAAGAGTTGTTGAAAACTGAAATGCTTTCATAAGTCTAAACTAAATGGTTCTCTTAACTGAAAATCCAGAATGGAAGAGGTTATGAGAAGAAGCAAACTATTTATGCTTTTGAAAATAGAATAAAAAGTATTAACAGGGGGGAAATGTTAGAAAAATATTCATTTTGTATATGTCTAATGCTTATTAGAAGCTAAAAGGGTTAACACATTTTCATTCTATTTTATTGACAAGCTTAATTCTGTATGAAATTATAAGATGACTTTTCAAACCACAGCATGCTTTCTGAAACTGCAAGATGCACCCTGACCTAGTATTTGCTAGCACAGCGAAATTCATGTTTATGCCTTTTGGAATGTATTGAGAAGCAGGTGATTATCTGCTAGGTCAGGAAAATGTATGAATAGTGTATGAATAGAACAATATTGTTTTCTTTCTTATGATTGAATATGAACAATCAGCTCTGTTCGTGTTATGGGAACATGCACAGCTGTGGAAAAGAAGAGATACATGAAACAAAAGACTGCTTGAAGAATCTGTGCTTGCTTTGTGCTCAGATTAGCTATAGTACCTTGAATGGTAACATAACATAGTGGGAAGCTGTATCTAACCAGTGGTCACCAAGGCCACATTTTTTTTCTTAGGAAGTTTTCATAAAATTGATAGTGCAAGCAGAAAATCATGGATAAATAGCTGCTATGTAATGATGATGTTAAAGCTTGTGATCTGTTACATCAGCTTGGTAGGCAATGTACCAAAAACGGATACTAAACTGATATAAAGAACCAACGATACAAAATAAAATATCAGCAGGGAAAGACCGCAACCACCAATAAATGACGTCCAACAAGTTTATTAATGCAAGCAAACTGCCATAAAACGTTTTCATCAACACAAGCTTTTGACTTCATCAGATACATTGATAAGCACAGCTTTACTAAATTTATAGCACATGTGGTTAGACAACTCTGTATTAGCACGTTTTTGTCTCCTTGCTGCAAGATTAAAGTGCCTTAACCTGAACCTACCGTATATTGATCATTTTTAAAGTTTATTTTTTTCCTATGACACATACCCACAACCACACATTGACCAGGACTGCAATACAAACCCTTGACTATCTAATCAGTGCTACTACAGGGATATGTATTTATTGCACATGCCACAGGGATAGTAGGGTGAGGGTTTGTCATGAACCCAGGTCCCTGTACACTGTAGTCACAGCAGTTAACCATCTGTCATACCTCAGCACCATAACACTCAACCTGTTAGTGTAAGGGAATATAATGTATGTATTGCAGTTATAAATGTAGAATGCTACTAGTGACAGGGGTTGTGTCAACATACATTTTGTGAAGGAAGGCTCTTTTGAAACTGACATGTATGCCATCAGTTACTGACAGACATCATAAAACCATCATAGTGAAGTACCACACAAATCACAGTAATGATCCTATGGAATACAGAAGCAATATGAGCAATAAGCATGATAGTCTGAATCAATCTGGTTAGCCAGAAGGTATACACAGAACACCTTAGTGCAAGAAATGTGGGATAAGCATGAGAAAGGGGATGTTTAAAGCCATGAAAATTGGGATAGATCAGAAATACTGGGCTAGATATGCTCATACAGTTGATGCATTCACACCCTCCTGTCTGTCCTAACACATATTAACTGGAGGAGCAGAGATCCCAAGCCCCATACTTCACACTGGTTAGTGACATGCATCTTCACACCAGCCCACTGCTTTGCCAGAAATACACAACATGTATGGTGGCCAGGCAACAGTACATCTGACAAATATCTGGACATATCATCACACTAGGGTAAATACACTGTGCTGCTAGGCATGTCACCAAGCACTGTCTACACTACAAGCAGACTGCCACAACACTAACACAATTTACCTATGGGGAATACACATGTAATTGCAAATATAGCAGGTACTACAGGCATGCAATAGCATAGAGTAACAGACACTGGTGTGAAAGTGCATACCCACAACCGATCTCAACACAGTCACAGTCACATAATGGTAAGCCTAGGTAATAGTACAGTCTATGGCCTGTGTGAAGAAAAGTCATCATCATGTTTGCCACTCACGCACTAACCCTACATATATTGGCCCAATTTACAGTGTAGTCTGATGCCTGACTGTGGTATGGGACATGTCTCAGTCTGGCCATGCAAACATATAGACTGATAGGGTATCAGAAACTGGAGCAGCATGCACTGTCAGATAGAACAGGACCAAGAACACTGATGTCTACCCCAGTCTGTACACAGGCCAAATAACATAATCACAATACATTGCTACATAGCACAGATACTCTGTCAACAATCACCATAAGTACACAGACCTCACTACTTACAGACTACCACAGCATATTCAGGTTTTGTCCTCAACAATTAGGCCTCCTATACATTACATGGATGGCAGTCTGATATATCACTGGCTTGATATCAGGCATTATGTCAGTAAATAATGGTATAATGTACATATCCACCTCTTACTGCATGACATATGAACAAAGAATGACAGACTTGGGGGACAGAGGCACAAACACAGGGCCAATATTGACATATTGCAGTTATAAACTGAGAACATTGCTGGTGTAACAGGGTTTGTTTTGACATATCTCTTCTAGGGGATATGAAGGCAGTAACACACATGGATGTTACCATTTCCTGAGTACAATCATCAGAGTATTCTACTGCATTTATGAAAACAGAAAATGTGTGAGTAACACACCAAATCTCAGGCTCCAAACTCTGGCCAGTCTGCAGATAGCCCTACAGGTGAGAGTTTTCTCAACCACATAACACTGTCATGCCAGACTTTAAATCATGCAGAACATCCATATCCACACAAACCATTGTTAAACCAACATTACTTCAAATGTAGAACAGCAATACTTACATTCTGTCCCCGTTTCTGGAACATCCCCCTCTAGTTTGTTGCCCTGTCTCCACAGTGTTTGTTGTAAGAGGTGTTTTCACCTATGTGATGCTCTTTATTACACACCCACATGAAGTCCTGCTCACAGTGAGGGAGAAGGGACAACACCCACTTGCACTTCTTACTTGCAGGAGTATGTTTCTATACAATTGGCTATAGGAAAGATACCACATGTGTCCCACATGCAATTAGCAAGTTGAGGACTCCAGTCCATGCACAGGCCATCAGCTGGTCATGAGCATTACCTGCCAAAGTCAAGCTGCTGCCTATGCAAAACAGATGATTTTTTCCACATCTACCAGAGAGAGGGAGAGAGAAAGAGACAGAGGGAAAGAAAGAAAGGAAGAGAGAAAGAGCCAAGTGTGTTTGTATATGATCTGTGGCTAGAGAGTGGTTTCTGGGTATTATAATGGTTGCCTATATATAAATGTATGGTTGTGTCTACAACAACTTCTATGGTGTTTGACAACTGTGACATTGGGACATATGGGTTCTCAATATGAAAGTGTAGCAAAACACACCCTGCAATGGATTCTGTTATTTACACAATCACATCCACATCCACATAGGATACTGATGACCCACACCCACTTGCCAGTACTGGGTTTCAAACCCCTATCTAACTAGTTTGCTACACTATGGTATTATGCAGTTATATGGGGGAGAGCTGTCCAAATGTATATTTGAAGGTGTGTGCAATCTGCTGCAGTACTAAAGGAGGAGTGAGTGAAGTGCAGTAAGTGTGAATGAACACAAAAGCAGGTGTCAACAAAAAGTCACACACTCACACATACATTTTCACAGTTGTCAGGACCAGGATTCGAACTCCTACCTAACTATACTATGGTATTACAGATTTCTTGCAAGTGCCACAGAGCTTATAGACCTGAGACTTGGCCAAAGGGTTAGTTCAAGGTGACAGACATCAGGAGTCCTAACATGGGCAATGGGAAGTGCAGTGTGTGAATGGGCCATAAATCATTCCTCTGGAAACATACACACACAATCAGTCACACACAACTTTACATTTGACAGGACTGAGTGTAGAAATACTACATGAATATTGTTTTTTACTATTGTGTTACACAGTTATCACAAGCACCACAGATACTACAGGGCTGAGGGCTACCAAAAGGAATGTTTACAGAGATTGACATCAGCACATCATGTGATATCAGCCAGTCAGATGTGTAGTAGGTGGGACAGGCCTTATAATGGAACTGTATCTGTCACTGTTTGTCTCTCTCTTCCCCACATCTCTTTGTGTGTGTATGTTTGACATATTATAGTGTGTTGGCCTTGGATTTGTGTGAGTATTTCTATCCAATGTGTGTGAAGCATAAATGGTGTACAGTTTGCTGTGTGCACAGACATCTGCAAATGACAAATATGTATAGTCCACTGTGTTGTCAGACATGGGCTTCATTTCTCTAAGTGTAGGAGCATGCCCAGTATGGCCTTCTGTACTGAGTGTGTGAATCCATTCCAGGTAGGGTTGTACTCAAGTCCAGGATTTGGTGTTCTCAACCTACATATAGCAACCTATTTCTGCAGGATATCTGTAGATAGGTTGACAATATGGAGTCACAATGGGCTACAGATAGGGGGATATGGTAACTATTGCTGTCTGTGCTGCTTGTGTAACATGGTTGGTGTTAGCAGAGATATTCAGACATATGGACTGTTTTACATTGATGTATTCTGACAGACTACTGACAGATATAATTATTTGCTCACAGTTATTTACTGGGAAATACAAGATGAATGAAGCTGAGTCCACTATTGTGGTCCACAGCATACACATTTTTGTACTCTCCTGCCATTCAGGAGGGGTAGCTACAGACACTCGTTGATGGGTCTGTGTAAATGGTCCAGCACTTTGGTAGTATGGTGGCTGAGGATCCCCTTGTTGTACATATATCAACTTAAAAGAATGGCCATATCCTGCTGTGGCCATACCTCTCATCTGTACAGATTCACCCAGGTTATCCAGAGGCAGGGCTCATATATCTAGTCAGTTCCCCTTCACATGGTGGTTTACGAGCAGTTTGTAGCCACCCATTACTTGGTTTGCAGGCAGGGGTAGTATGGGCAAACATCAGAGTTACAGACTTCACACTCCATGGCATCCATGCTTCTACACCCCCAATCTGTTATTCTATCCTCATCCTAACATTATGCGAGTGATATCTGGGAAGTATCCCTATAGTTGGCCCTTCATGTCAGTGGTATTTATGGGTTGGTCCCCAGTTCATGCAGTAGGACATGGGGGCATGGTACTGGGATTTGTCAATATGGCCTTGCATTTGTGTTCTGTTGACTGTGTTAGTTTGTTATTTGGGACTCCATGAGATACCATACATTGGCATGATAGGTGAGGCACATGCCTTTGACAGAGGACTGTAGGCAATTTGGTAGTGATGCAGGCCATCTGTAGCAGGCCAGTGCATTCTGTCACTCCTACATTCCCTGGCTGCAAGCCAGTGGATTCCCCTGGGGTGACAGAGTTAAGTGTGCAAGGTGTTAATGGCAATAGTTCCTGTACATATTGACCCATTGGTACGGATGCATGCAGGGTGCTACTTATAGCTAGGGACACACCTGCATAGGACACCTCTTCAGCATGCTGCATTCTGTGGGTATTCACATACAGAAGTGGGATTATACTGTACTCATTCCCAACAGCAAGGATATGTCATGTGATAAACCTGTGGGGTGAGCTGAGTGCAGGTGTGATATGAAAGCTACTTGCAGCGGACTCACAGATATACCTGGGACATTCTCCTTATGCTGCCTTGTGCAGGGACATAGGCAGTCTGTCCTTGCTTTATAACTGCCTTTTGTGGTCTGCCAGTGATAGTCCAGACTACATCAGTATTCCATACTACACAGATAACTAATGTGCTGATAACCTGTATTTACAATTCCAAAGTTGTGTGCAGCTGACAGTTAAATTTTATGCACTGTCTAGGGTACTTCAACCTGTGTACTTTGTGTATGGGCCCACATTCATGGTATGTCCATCTTTCAGACTGACAGATATTGACATCTGGACAGTGAGCATGGATGGCTGCTGACATGGGTATTGCTGAGAAGCATTGTGGTTGGCACTGCACTTGTCAGAACATGGCCCTGTCATCCACAGTACTGCCCATAGGCCACCAAGATACAGCCCTCCATGCCTACATGCTGACCACTTCCACACAATGTTGAACACATGACAACCTACCACATGGACCCCTGCATATTATACACATGCAACAATCTATCCTGTAGACTGGGCCAGCTCAGGTAATCTGTGCTCCACTATTATTACACCTCACACTTACATGTTACTGCATTTCTACATGGGATTTTGGGGGGGGCACATCTGACATCTTTAAACATTTTCTATGACTGTACTGGTATTTCAGGTACTCTTTTGGCTTCCTTTTTATTTTGTATTCTTACCTATCATGCAGACTGGAGGCATATCAGTAGTGTACAGATCTACATTTCAGTTTCAGACTTCTTACACTTCAGAACTGACATACCAACTGCCAGACCTGTTGTAGTCTGTCTGTGTAGGTCTGTAGAGGGGCTGTTAACTATTGCCATCAGTCAGAGGCCTTAGCCCAGCCCTGCTTTATGGTCATCTACACTTGTCCTGCTGGCTGAGGCTGGTGATGGGTATGTGAGCTACACTGACAAGCATGTGTGTGTCCTATGGACACACATTTGGGGCATCACATGTACTGCAGTGGGATGTGTCACTTTGTCTAGTACTGCCTAGTATGCTGACAGCAGTATTTGTTATAGATTTCATGCTGCCCATATAGGTGTACATTATCTGCTGTCATCCCATTCCCCCACCTGATTCTCCTTGCATGCTCACATCCATACCACCATAGATACAACTATCAGAACATATTACTCCATTCAGCAATTGATAGGAAGACTGACTTACCCTAAGGCTATACCAGTACTGAGGATGGTGCTGGAGGGCTGACTCTGTTGGATGCACATAGTACACTCCCTATACATGGTAAAGCACAAGTAGCGTCATGCTTGGCATCCCTTTTATTGCATGTGCGAGTCATAGAGTGGTGTCAATCTCTGGGTCCCTACCATGTCAGTGTATGTGCTATGCATTCTCTTTGTCAAGGCCTGGACATACTGGGCCCGCCTCCTTCTGCCTTCATGGGCTGGCTCAGGTAGTTCCTCCTCCATGTCCCTCTGTGCCTGTAATGGCCTTGTCAATGGATGGGGCTGTGTGGCCTTGACTTGTGCTGTTCCTGCTGCAGTTGTTTCCGCAGGTTCTTATTATGTATCATGGCACATACTATGAACATTTATGTACATGTAGCTGGAGAGTACTGCAAGGCTCCACCAGATATGCCCAGGCAGCAGAACCATGACTTGAGCATCCCAAACCCAAGCTCTATTATAATTCTGGTTTGTGCGTGTGCCTCATTATGGAGTTCTTGTTCAGATGTGTGTGCATTTTTGAGGGGTGTCATTAGCCACGGCTCCAGTATGTAGCCAGCATCCCCCACTAGCTGGCCATATGGGATGTCCCCACTGGCAAATGACTGGTACAGCTGTGTCATATGCCAGATGTTTGAGTTGTGATAGCTTTCAGGGCTGCCAGCACACACATTCAGAATAATGCCCTGGGGATCGCACATGACCTAGCAGTTGATGGATGGGAAGCCCTTGCTGTTTATGTAGACTCTACCCTGCTCACCGGGTGGTACTTTGATGTGTATGTGCGTGCAGTCTATAGCACCCACTACCTCAGGGTATTCTGCTATTTGGTGGAAGAGATACATATTGCTGGTCAACGCCTCACAGGAGTTGAGAAAATATATGTGCTCACCGGCATGTGCTGACATGGCATCCAGAAACTTGTGGGGCACCCTGGATGCTGATGCCTGTGTGAGCCCCATGATATCCCCAGTTGCCTCTTTGGAAGGTACTTGTGGCTCGTATTCTTAACCTTACACATACCTTGGTATCCACTGGGATGGGTTAACTTCTGTTGGTTCTGTATATGAGGTGTGGCCGGCACAGCTCAACAATTTGCTGTAGAATGTCCTTGTCCACCCTATAGCGCTCCACTATCTCCAGATCATGTAGCCCCTGATAGGTTACCCTGAGTCTGTATACTCTTCTCCTCCTCCTCACTGTGGGTTGGTCATCAGTATTCACATCCTCAGACTCTTGCACATATTGATGCACCACAGTGACAGCAGCTCCTAACATTTTGTTAGTTTTGTCAGGTAAAATTTCCCCCATCTGTGTAATTTGTGGGAATTTGTGGGAAAAAAACAGACTGGGAGGTGTTGGCATAGTTTATAGTAGCGTGCTAGGCTGTTCCATGTGTAATTGGCTCATTCTAATACATTTCACCTGCCAGATTTGCTAGTTCTGCTTGATTGCCTTCCTACTGCTGTTCCCTATTGCCTTCCCATTTAAGCCCTGAGGTGCACTGTGCATACCCAGTGCTCAGATTTGAACAGAGCTGCTATTTCCTGTTTTTCTTTTTTTGTTTGTTTAAATCCCAGTGCATGGTGCTCACACCCGTTTAGTCAATGTAAACACTGCTAGGCAGCCTCAGACACACCCACTTCCTTAGCTGTGCTTAGCTAAGGGCAAACATGGGCCACACAGCTCCAGTAAGCTTATAGCATGTATAACACTCCCCCTTATGAGGTCATTCACCTCTTACACTTATATAATGGTGTTGCTGCACCTAGATGGTTGGGTGCAAGCTAACACTGAGAGGAAATCTGTGATTCAGTATCAAGCCCCTCATTTGCATAAAACAGAATGCTAATTCATAGTTACCACACTCACACTCAGCCCTCCCCCTTAGCAACCACTATTCCCTGGTATTGTTGTCTTATACATGCAATTGACTATTATGGCAAAATTCTGATTTGGGTTTAATAGCTGATTTCCAACTTTTTTCTTATTTTCTGGCTGATCCCATTTGCACACCGCTGCCCTACACTTAAATGGCCGAAATCATCCAAAAAGAAAAAAAATATTTTTTATAATTTTGCAACTATTTATCATGCCAATGGCCATAAATTTGGCCATTGGCATACCTACTCCATTAAATACATGCTTTCTTTAGAGATGCCATGTCTCCATTTTGTAATTTACAGAAATGTATTTGGTTAGTGACCGAATACATTTCTGCAGGTTACACTATTCCTGCACAGCCACCTGCCTACTTCCTGGATCACTAAATCACTTCATTTGCACGATTTTCACCAGCAAATGAGGAAATTAGCATATAACAGTGGTGTCCATGTGGGAATAGTGTAGGCATGCTCGTGCACATCTCGAGGGTTTGTTCCTGGATCGCTCGGTGGACATATTGCGTGAAGCAGCTCTTGCACTATTCAGGCACTCCATGCTTGCTGAATCCGGCCAACAGTGTAAAGAAAATATATCACAATATAGAAAAAGGCAATAAAGTACTACAAAATGCAAAAAAGCAAAATCAGACTATCCTTTCCTTCACAGCAAGTTGTGGCAGAGTCCGGCTGAACTTTTCTAGTAAGTATCAAGGGATTATGATCTTTTAAACAACGTGTATATCAAATTAAAATTTAGTTATGCATTTCATTATTCATTTCATTTTATTCTTTACTTTGCACTTTAAAACAAAGAGTAAAAAGGTCACACAGATAACCAACTGGATAAAAAACACAAAAAGAAAAATCTAGCAAAGCTAGACTTCTAACTGTGTGATACCTTAAACCTTCAAATTTATCTGCTGTATGGGATACACTTCTTTCAGGATACATATATCAGTTATACTCATTTATTGTAAAGTCTGCCTGTATTTTGTTACATTTTGTAGTTTGATGTACATCTCTCAAGATAGCCTTAAAATTATAAGACTATAATGAATTCAATAAGGCTACGATCAGCAAATTTACAGATAAGCAAGATTAGATATACTGCTTCCTTTATAACAGCAGATTACTTTTGGGGATGCATCCCTGTAAAGAGGGTCCTTCATTATCTCCAGGATTCAGCAAGCAGTCGTGCAGGAATAACTTATTCCTGTACAGCAGGGACCATTCCTGTGTAGCACGGCAGTGTGCCATGCATATTTATGAAGGTGCACTGCTGTGCTGTAAAACGGACATGGTGCTGTGCATGAGTGCAGGGGGTGTGTCTGAGAGCAGAGCTCTCACTATACATAAGCCCCCTGCACTCCATTATTGCTGTTCGGCAATTATAAATGAGCATACCTGTCAACTTCTTACAGCAAAATATGTGGACAAAGCCTAAAATGATGGGGGGACAAACAGGGACATATTTTAAATATATGAGAAAGTTGATAGAATAATAGGTTTTGCATTAGCATGAACTTTCTAAAGGATGTGGAGTCTTAAACTCAAGTGTTTGTCATTATTTAATGGCATCAATCCTCAGCTATTTGCCAGAAAGCAACATACTAAAATATGAGTCAAAAATCTGGACAGGCTGCGAACACCTGTACACTTGAGATGTATGCAAATGAGTGAGAATGCTCGTAACACCCACAACACATCAGGGTAAGAAATCTGGACAAAGCCATAAGGGAAAGACATCCCACAAAGCAGAAAGTTGATAGAATAACAGGCTTAGCATTAGCAGGGATACTCAGAAATGTAGAAATAAAAACACACAACCAATAATTTTTTTTTATAACTGCGATAAAGTTTAAGCATAGCTGTGTGGGTGTGCCCGTCACTTAGCTATGCTTAGGCCAGCTTAAATAGCACCAGAAGTTAAATATCAAGAGACATCCACATTAAGCAGTACTGCAAGAGTGTAGTAGTTAGAACACGTACTTTGCAAGCAGCCATTCCTGGTTCGATCCCCCCTGTGACCTGTTTGTATTTTACATGTGAAAGCAGTACATAAATATTTGTTTTATAATTCGCTATGAAATAACATATATTTGTTAACCAGAGTACTGTAGTAGGTCCAGAAGTGAGGTGTCAGTGTAATAAAGTTGTGAAACCCCCATATAAACACAAGTGCCCCATACAGTATAGTCACACAGGAATAAATGTAATGAAAGCACATTGGGGATGTCAGGGACAGTAAACAGATTTATAATATGTAATGAATGATGAATGAATCCCATACTACAAAATAAAAAATAAGCAATGCCAAGCATTGCACAGCTCTGCTTACCAGGTGTAATCATTGTGTAAATATGATTGCTAAGCACCGAGTAGCCCAGTTAAGTGGATTTGCCCATTAGTAAGCAATGCTGAACCTGCCCCTTTAAGCACTGCCAACCTTAGCTAAGCAGGTTTGCCAGTAGCTTAGCTTAGCTCAGCATATTCAAAACTATCCAATCACAGCAAAGGGTGGGAAATTGGCCATACTTAAACCCCGCAGGTGGTAATATAGCTCATAACTGGTTGTAGCTTCCCACTGTATACAGTATGGCAGGAGTTGGAGAGGGCATGCACTTTTGGGAGCAGGGCTGGGGCATACAGGAGTCCAAGGTCATGGTACGACTCCTGGTAAAGAGCCATGATGAGAGACTGCTGCAGGGCCAGTACCAGGGCTCCCAATATAAAGCAGAAGCCTGGGACCATCTCACCCATGATCTCACCAGTGCCACTGGTATTCCTTGGACTGGTGAGCAGGTCCTGCATCATTATGCCAACTTGAAGCAGAGAAAGAGGGAGGTCTTGGACTAGTGGGATAAAGAAGCAAGGCAGAGGGGTGATGTCCCAGCACTGTGTAATTATTCATATCAAGAACTGTTTACTAAAGCCCAGCCAGTGTTTGTGATGGATATGTATGCCTAAATATTTCTTTATTCCTTTTACAGCTGCAGCTGAGCGGGCTGTGAATCAAGAAGCCCATGCTAGCAGGCTGCAAAGGCTGCATCGCGAGGCTAGTGAGTAACAACCCCGCTTGTAGTAGTCATACCAAATAAATATAAAGTATTAGAAAGTCACCTGGCAGTATAACAACTGTGTATGGGTTGTACTGCATAAACCAGACAATATGGCAGTAATAGTGCCATATAGGTCATATTTCAAGAAAAACGTAACTGCTTGCCAATAAAGTTCTAAATCCTGGACTGGTTGTGTTTACTTGGTACTGCAAGGCATTTAGTGTTGAAGTCTCTGAATAGTAATGTTGTGTTAACTACTGTTACTCACACTGTGCTACATAAAAAACATGTATAGGGATGTCTGTATAAGACTGTTGTAAGTAGAAGGTATGACTGTACGAACAGGAGAGACTTAAACATAAAACTCTGAAAGAACAGACAGCAGTTTCTAAATAGATCACTCTGATGAAACTCAAATTGTTGTGTTTTTAGCACACACAGACATGGTTTGAATCTGGGGAGTGGTAGTAGTAAGCTGTATGCATAATCATACCTCTCAACTGTACAGATTTTTGAACAATGTCCAGATAATTGTCTCATGTTTTAGGCCTGTTCCTCTGTCTCCCTGACAAATCACTGGGATGATCCCAGAATTGTAGCCACTAAATAATATCATACATGTGATTTTCAGAGATCAAATCCTTCAGAAAATGTATATTAAAACAAATCCTGTTACTCTAGCAACTCTCCAAGTTTATAAGAGTGATATTCAAAATATGCCCCTATTTGTAGCCCCATATTGTCAAGCTTTGTCTAGAGTGTGTGCATTAAGAGATTGAGATGTATGTTTATAATATTAACTATGAATCTGGGAATATGTGTAGAAACACTCAGGTAGTGTTAACAAACATTCCCCTCACAGGTCTTTCAGATATGAAAACTGTAACTGCCTGGCAATACAGTTTTAAATCCTGGACTGGTAGTGTTTACTCTGGTATTGCATGGCCTGACATGAAGGATTCACCAACATCTGATATCAGAATAGTACTGTTGTGTCAACCACTTTTCTCACAACAGTGCTACATAAAAATATGTCTAGGAATGTCTGTATAAGACTGTTGTAATTACAAGGTCAGATTGTACAACTAAGAGAGACTTAAAAAGAAAATACTTAAGGAACAGTCCATGGTGTCTAAATAGCTCACTCTGATGAAAGAGAAAGTGTTGTAGTTTTAGCACACACAGCCATGGTTTGAATCCTGAGAGTGGTAATAAGCTGTATGCATAAATCTTACCTCTCAACTGTACATAATTTCCCACAATGTCAAGATATTTAGCTCATATTTTTGGCATGTTCCCTTTTTTCCTGGGAAATCAGTGGGATAATTTCAGGATTGTAGTCATCAAATAATGACATACATTTGGGTGTCAAACTTCAAATCCTTCAGAAAATGTATATTAAAACAAATTCTGTTACTCTAGCAACTGTCTTAAAGTTTATTACAGCAATATTCAAAATGTGTCCCTATTTATACCCCCATGTTGTCAAGCTTTGTTCAGATGTTGTGCAGTAAGAGACTGAGAGGTATGTGCATAATTACAACTAGGAAAATGGGAATACGTGTAGAAACAGTCAGGCTTTGTTAAACATTCCCTCCACAGGTCTACCAGGTAAGATAAGTAGAATTTAGCTATAAAGACAGTTGAAGTATGCACTGTGTACAAACATACCACTGCCCAAACCAAGGCCAAGAACAATGATCATTAAAGCTGTGAGTACTGCAAGGATATATAAGTTATTAATTGACACCCCCCCCCCCACCATATCTGCAACAATAATCTAAACACACAAATCAATGGGTATGTTTACACCAAACCTACTGTTGGGGCGTCTGTCCTATTGTTCAATAAATATTTAAATGTATTTCTATTAATGTTCCATGTTGAAATACTATCATTGGTGGTCTGTTGCTATCAATGTAACCTGCATGCCATTGTAATGACCACTGTGGTTCCATATATGCATGTGTTTTGTTTGCTATGCAATTGTTCCAACTCTGGTGTTTTGGATTAATGGGAATATCTATGCATGCTGTTATAATTAATCCTGGATTGTGTTCACTATTACTAACCCACATATGTTCTAAAACGGCAACACCATAGCACGTTTAGAAAGGCTGGTTCCAGCGGACCCACCTCTCCTACCTCATCTGGCCATGGCACCAGGTCCCAGCACATCTTGTGTCTTCTTATAACAGTTTCCCTACTGTTGAATGACTGTGCTGAATGATATGTGTGAGAAAACAGCACACATATCTACAACTCAGATGGCTTGCTGGTAAATTGTTGTGGCTATGGTGTGCAGGTCCTGGGTTTGAGACTGGTGAAGGCTGATTATTTTATTACTAGGCAGAACAAGGGCTGTTGGATACAGAGTGATTAAGGCACTTTTAAGGAGTTGTAAGTGGGTTTGTGAGATGGTAAGCAATGCTAACTACTTCTTTTGGCTTTTCCTGGTTAGGGGTCGCCACAGCAGAACTCGGGTCAGCTAATGATTGGAAGTAGATTTTTATGGTGCCGAGGTGCCAGCTCGATGCCCAACCTTCAATGAAGGCATGCCCATTCATGCATGTCTTTCAAATGCCACTCGACCATGGGAAGGACATGCAGACTCCACACAGTAGGTGCTCCAGCTGAGAATCGAACGGGAGAACCTCTTACTGTGAGGCAACAATGCTACTGCTGCACCACCACGGCAATGCTAACTGCTGGATAAATATGCTTACTGCTTAACCTGTGTAGACATTGCTTACTGCCATGCAAACAGGCTTAATCCCACTTAGTACTGCTTACCACCTCGCTAATTTCTTTAAAAGAAAAGATAAAAGGGGTGATAGGAAAGTGGTGAAAAAGGAGGCACAAAGCGGGAAAGACAATAGGGAAAGTAGCTAGGGACGTGTAGGACAGGTGTAGGAAAGGTCCATAGCTGTCCATTTTTTCTACATCAACAGCTCTGCATATATACTGAATGTGGAAGTATATTTAGTCACTCAAACCCCTGACAGGTGTGAGGACAACAATAATGTGTTGTGAAACCAATTAGACCAGATTACGTGTCCAGTGGACATGTATGTGAAATGGACAGTTATGTATGGGTCAAATGCTTTTTTGGGAACAGATTGCCCTGAGAGTGGGTTGTTGGTGAAGGATAGTAGGTATATTTGGGTAGGTAGGTTGGGTTGGAAGACAGACAAGGCAGCATACAGGGGTGGTATATGCCCTGTGGGGGGTTAAACACCTTGGATGGGGTGGGGTGTTTGGAAATCAGAAGCCCATGAGCCCCTAAATGGAAACAGTGGGACTGAGGTCCCCACCCATGGGCAGTCACCACTGCACCTTCATGGCACCGATGGTGGCTGTATTGGGGGCTGAGCAGGAGGGGCAGGCTAACCCTCTAATTGCACTATGAGGCCCTCAAGCTGGCATAGCAGATCTCCACACTCCCTTCAGAGCTTGCTATGCAACAATCCCCGTACCTTATTTTGGGTGACAGGATCCTGTCCACACCTGCTCCCAGGGCTGGGACCAGCCCCATCCTTTGAGGTGGTTCCACCCAAAGGTAGTGCAGGACCAGTGGAAGAGGAGGTCTTGGAGTGGTTCCCAGACATGCTGTGGCCTGGTGCCATGGCCAGATGAGGTGGGAGAGGTGGGTCTGCTGGGACCAGCCTTTCCAAACATGCTATGGTGTTGCAGTTTTAGAACATATGTGGGTTAGTAATAATCAACACAATCCAGGATTACTTAAAACAGCATGCATAGATATTCCCATTAACCCAAAACACCAGATTTGGAACAGTTGCATAGGAAACAGAACACAAGCAGATATGGAACCACAGTGGCCATTACAGCAGTAGGCAGGTTACATTAATAGCAACAGGCCACCAATGATACTGTTTCAACATGTAACATTAATAGAAACACATTTCAATATTTGTGGAACAATAGGACATATGTCCCAACAGTAGGTTTGGTGTAAACGTACCTACTGATTTGTGTGTTTAGATTATTGTTGCAGATATGGTGAGGGGGAGAGAGTTGTCAATTAACTTATATATCCTTGCGGTATGAAGTCCTCTGACCTTTTTTACTGTTTATGTCTTCCAGGTACTATGTCAAGGGAATGCCTGCCTGCTTTCACAGTGGAAGAAAACATGATTATACATGTTGTGGTACTCCATCATGCCATCTTATTTGGGTGCAGGGCTCATGATCTGCAGGAGAGGACTGCCCTGTGGAGCGAGCTCATCCACAGGGTGAATGATATTGGCCTGCATAACCGCAGTTATGAGCAGGTGCAGCATCGGACCACTGACCTGATCCACCATGCCCGTCAGCGTGCTGCTGCTGTTAGAAAGTATTAGCTTGCCACAGCTGGGGGTCATGCCATCCAGCTCCCACTGACACATGCTGTGGAGCTCCTCACCAGCCTTGGGGCACCCAGCCGCCAGCCAGGCCAGCAAATTGCAGAAAGCATTGTGGAGGTGGGTGCCACCCGCACAATGGACAAGGAGCATGCAGGTAAGGTCCCATGGCACATTAGTAGACCATTGTTGCTTATCCATCATCTGTAAAGTATCTTCATGCATATGTCAGATATAGTCTGTTGCTGCAGTGTAGTAATGAACAGATGTGCATAATCTTTAGTATTGTGGGTTTGTACTGTTGATGTACTGAAATTCTGCTCCCACCCTGTACCAGTGCCACAGGTGTGGCTACTGACATTATGTCTCTCACACAACTATGTAGGTCCCTCTGGTATACATCTTGGCAGCAGCCTGTAGCTGGTGAGTATGGAGTTGTTTTGTTCAGGTTTGCCAATACACCGGCCATGTTATGGCCATGGTATTTGCCATGCACACATTTAACACACCTACCCATAATGCATGCTGTAAATGTTCACTCATTGTTGCTGTTATCATGTGTGCATCACAGTGGTCACCATGATGGCATATCTGAAGGGTATGTAAGAGTCCTGCAGTATACCTAAGAACCTGTCAGTGCAAGATGTGTGGACAGAGATGAACATAATGGTGGGGCAAATAGCCTACAATAGGGAAATGTCTGCAACATTACCCTTATACAGTGGCAACAACACTGTATACACCACTATTACAATGGCAACTGTTCCGAGTACACACTTTCCACCAAGTAAGGGCCTCAATGTCACACCAAGTGATGGTCTGCCGTCCAAGAAGTATGTCCATGACATTTGCCCACTCACCTTCAACAGAGGCAGCAGTGGCTTGCACACATCTTACAAACCATGGAATGGATCCCATACCCGAAAGGTAGCACTCAGGAGTGGGAGAAGTAGCCTTATCTCACCATTGCATATACCATGGCAAACAGGGCAGACATTCATATAAATGTGTATGAAGTACGGGACAACATCAGTGTAGAAAATAAACAGATGCCCATCCAAGACAGATGACAACACATGTTGCAAACTGGTCATGGAGGCTGCCCAGACACATGCAGCAACACTGAGGGACTTGCAGGAATGTCTAGCAAGTACTGCCTGTGCAGTGCCTGTGTTAAAAATCACCTGGAATCTGCATGCGTGTGGCCTATGTGTTAGGGTAATCAGACGGAAGAGATGTTCCACAGGAAACATCATCCAGGGCTCTCTAAAGATAGCATATGCATAACATTAAGTATCCCAAAGGCATGTATTGCAATGTGTAATGTACTGAGACCAAGGCTGAAACATACAGACAGTATTAATAAAGATACATGTGGTGAACAAGCAGCACCTCACCCCACCTCAGGCCCACCACCCCATTTTTTACCTTGCTTGTGCCAGTGTACACCTTTAGATTTGCTGTTCATTAGCAAGAACTAGGCAGGCAGACATGATGTTCTGAATTTGGAGCACTGCAAAATAACACTCATGTGTGGTCCATAGTTGTCAAGCATCTGCAATAAGGCTGAGGATGGGGAGGGGTATCATCCTAAAACACAACAGTGAACTGAAGCATAAATCTAAAGCTCCCTAGGAATAGCTGTATCTGAACACAATCAAGGCCATAAATTGTGCCAGACATAACCCTGACTCCACAGCAATAGTGAAGGCACTGTGTGACCTCCATGGGCTCTGCACATGAGCTGACCTTGCAGCCTGGCAGAGTTTGGAGACATTTGTAGGGTGGAGTGACCAAATAATGGCATGTGAGGATGGGCCATGCTAGTATACCCCTTCCTGGAATAGTGACTACTGTAGTTTACTTAACAGGTGCTGCAACAAACCATTGTGTTCAGAGTGTGCACACCTATGCAACCCACATATTGTATGCAACTCATTCAGCATTTGCATGACTGACATGTGTTTAATATTGCATTTGATTGCACAAGTCATATGTCACATATTAATGTTAACATGCAGTATTGTGGCCCCATTGCATATCATGGAAGAGGCTGGCATGTCAACAAGGGTGTGTACACTCCTCATGTCCACATTAAGCTTTGAAGGTTGTCAGTGTAATTGGATTTTATTGTTCATACATGCACTGCTGATGAGATCTGCAAATCAGAGGTCAGTCATTAACTATTGATATCAGTCCTCATATCATCCCAGGTGTGTGTCAGACAAGCACATAGGGGCTTTGAGCAACAGAGCAAACATAACTGCCACACATATACACATTCAGCAATGGTATGTACTCTTATCAGGTATGGTGCACAGTACATGCCAGGGTGCTGTACAGGTGCACAACAATACTGTGTACATGGGTCCAGTGTGTTCCAGGGGAAGGGGCACCACCTACTAACACAATTCATGCATCACAGAGATGTATAATGTTGGTGACAAAGACTGAGTATAGCTGCAGTGCATGCTGTTGAGTGCCATATGTCATCCATGTTGACTGTTGGGGGTGTGTGTGTGTGTGTGTGTGTGTGTGTGTGTGTGTGTGTGTGTGTGTGTGTGTGTGTGTGTGTATGTGTGTGTGTGTGTGTGTGTGTGTGTGTGTGTGTGTGTGTGTGTGTGTGTGTGTGTGTGTGCATGTGTGTGTGTGTGTATATATATATATATATATATATGTATATATATATATATATATATATATATATATATATATATATATATATATATATATATATATGAGTGCATGTGTGCATGAGTGTGTGTAGAGGTAAGCAGTAATGTACAGGTCTTAAATCACATTTTTTGTTTCCCCTCACAGGTGGCGAGGTGGGTCAGGGTCCCTCCTGCAGGCAAGCTGATGTTAGTGTCCATACAGACTCTGACAATGATGATAGGTATGGTGAAGCACAGGCAGGGTTGTCAGAGGCTGAAGCTGTGCCATCAGTTGACATCCCACTTTTATCCACCCCATCCCCGTACACAGTCTCAATGCCCATACATACCCCATCACCAGTGGCCATAGATGAGGGACAGTTGGCGGGTGCTGCCATGGGACAGGACAGTGTGGGACTATGGCAAGTGTGTCTGTACACAGCAGCCATAGCCGGATGCCTGGCAAGGTACCATACAGGCGGATGTACAGGGGTGCTCGTAGGAGGGTTGCTAGCCATCACGCCCCTGGCAGAAGTGCCTCAGCAGGTGTCACCAGATGCATGTTTCAGGCTGTCATGGAGGGACAGGCATGTATGGAATCGTATACCAGACAGAGTCTGAAGTTCCAGATGGCTGTTCATTCTGTTGTACTTGACAACATCCGTGATTTTGCAGGTGCCCACCATTATTTTGCAGAGGTCCTAGATAGACGGTTGGTTGAGATGGTAGGAATCCTCGACCGTGTGGTGTCTGTGTTGGAGCATGTGGTGGGAGCAGGGCATCATCCACATGGACGTTGGTCAGCAACACCAACAGGTGGATGTCTATGTGGACGTGCAACAACTCACAGCTGCTCCTATAGTGACATTACCAGCACCAGCACTGCAGGGGGGGGGTGTGCTGACACCACAATGCAGCAGGCCACGTGCAGGTAATCCTGGCTGGTCCCAACAGGGACACAGATCCACCGGACAATTGTTATCATCAGGGGAGAGTACCATATCTGGGCTTCTACCTTGTAGTGCCCATGGAATCCCTGGCAGGCAAAGTTCCTGTGTCAGTGGCCAGAGACAGTGAACTGTACATACTGCCATGTACAGTCTGCAGCTGTCCAACAAACTCCCGTATAGAGCAGCCACATAGCAGAACTGTGTGCATGCATACACATCACCAACACAGCTAGGACACCTCCATAGCTACACACTCCACATCTGCACAGCCCAATTGTTAAAGAACCCCCTAACACACACACACACACACACACACACACACACACACACACACACACACACACACACACACACACACACACACACACTTCAATCAAATGGCTCAGCCTAGGCCTCTGGCAAACCCACCACACACCTTGTGCATATGATGATACCTGTGCCACATCCCTGTCATCCATTCCATCGATGCAGGGATATGTTAATATGGATCAGATGCACTGGGTGAATGCACTAAGGTTTAACAATGTAATGCTGTTTAACATGTTTTCAGCTGGTATGTTTAATGCTTACATGTCAGGGTGTGTAGTTGTCCAGCGATGAAGCATTATAGCTGTTATTAACACTGACTGATTGTGGTCTCTATAATGTATTCTGTTTGTGTTGTAGGTGTTTATGTGTCAGCAGGATGATGGTCTGCTGTCCTTTCCTACAAGGGGATGGTACTGTGGTGACACATTGACTGCATCATATCCTGGGTACAGCTGAAACAAGTAATAGGTCTGTATAACACAGAAGGCTTGCCCGGCAACACAGGACCCAGAATAATCACTTAGAAATTCTGAGTAAATGAAGAACTTTTATTAAACCAAAAAATAATACCAAGCACTTTCGCTCGGTTATTACCGAGCTTTTTCAAGGTAACAAAACATCTGATGTTCAAGTTAAAACAGTTAAATACATTTAAGCAGGTCACATGACCGTCCTTTTTAAAAACTCTTTTCGAAAAACTTCCGTTCTAATCAATTAAACAAAAGACGGTCCAACAAATCCTGTACAAATAACAATTATTTGTTACATGTGATCTGCTTAAATGTATTTAACTGTTTTAACTTGAACATCAGATGTTTTGTTACATGTGACCTGCTTAAATGTATTTAACTGTTTTAACTTGAACATCAAATGTTTTGTTACCTTGAAAAAGCTCGGTAATAACTGAGCAAAAGTGCTTGGTATTATTTTTTGGTTTAATAAAAGTTCTTCATTTACTCAAAATTTCAAAGTGATTATTCTGGGTCCTGTGTTGCGGAGCAAGCCTTCTCTGACTTTCTTGGATTTTTAATTTTGGACTTTTAGGTCTGTATAACAGTTACTGCATGTGCCACATGGCTGATAAGGCCTGAGGGTGCATGCAGGTGAGTACATGGTGGCAGATGTCAGCAGCTCTTCTGCAGTGGACAATGGTAAGTGTACTGGGTGGCACACACCAAATGTTTGTGAATAACAGACACACATACAGAGGCTTTGGTGTTGATGCAATACACAGATAATACTGTACACATGGATGTACTTAATTTTGCAGTGAACTCATTTTGGCATATGTAATTCCACTAAGACCAAATAGCCAAAACATCACATCAGTAAATAATCAGCCTGCCAGTTCTATGTCATTGATGATGGTAATGGCAGGGTATATGTCCTCTTCCCCATTGTAGTGCAATCCTGCACCATGCAAACATAGATGTGCTGGTGTGGGTGGCACAACCCCCCACTTTGGAGGGTGTGGGGTAGCATAGAACCACACATAGTGTGATTAAGAAATACTTAACCTCTTAACATAAACTGTACAGTATAACAGCAGACTACGTAGGGGATATGTACAATAACCCCAATGTGGGTGGCTGTGCCCACAACCACACCCAACTATATATACCAACTCCAGTATCGCTGTACAGCTGTACAGTGCTGAAGAGGGCATTTACACATCCACTACTAGTTTTGAAGGAATGAATTTCCACAAGATGATTTTTCTGAAAGGTTACCTTTTGCCAGGTCATTCTCAGACAAATGATTTCCTGGGACATTTAATTTCCGCAAACTGAAGTAGATCTCTTCACATACACACACACACTTACTTTTCAACACTGAAAGTAGAACCCCTACCTAGGTACTTATTGCTACTAATGTGTTTGGCCTTAATTGCACACACCACAGAGCTTTTAGGATGAGGTGTGTCCCAAGTTTCCTGTTAAGTGAAGATCACCAGGCCTTATACAGTATGGTAATGGGGGCTGTAATGGGTGTTAATGAATAATACATAGTATGACATAATGTCATATACATGTTGACAAACACACACAGTCAGATACCTTTGACAGACCCGGGTTTAGCTGTGCTAACTACCTTGCCAGTGAGTCCATACTGTTAGGGAGTTTTTGCACACAGCACATGCATCATTGGGCTGGATAGTATAATCAGTTACCTGTATGGTTGATGGTGACAGCAGTCATCATCCAGCAGACCTTGGGACATGTACTTGAGGTACCATGGTGTAAAGACAGTATACTTAGCACACACATCCCACATTGGATATTGTACTCACTGAAACCCATGATAATGCTCTGACATACCCACAATCACACATTGTCTATCTAATCAGTGCTACTACAGGGATATGCATTTATTTCACATGCCACAGGGATAGTAGGGTGAGGGTTTGTCATGGTTCTCCTAATGTCAGCAACATCACCATCCCTTATGATGTATGGCAAGGTTTATTGTATTTGGAGAATGTGGCCTCTGAATGCTGTCTCCTACAAATATGCACATTTGCACACAATTGCACACACATACACACACACACACACACACACACACACACACACACACACACACACACACACACACACACACATACCCACATTTGCCAGGACTCAGAGGGTAACCCATGCCTATCTACCCATTTGTAGAACAGTGTTATGCTGGTACTGCAACCTCCAGGTAGCCCATAGGGTGAAGAGTGTAACAAGGTACATTTATTGTGAATTACAGCAGCAGCCATTTCTAAGAATAGCAATGGGGGAGTGCAGTGGGTGAGTAGGCCCTCAGAGGATTTTGAACTACAAGTTTACAAACCCACAGACACTATTATACTCAATAATGCACACACACACATATTTGTCAGTACTGAGGTCCATAGGTGTAGGTGTTCCTAGGTGTGTACTAGCCTAATGTCCATGGAGAGATGACAAGAGTAGGCCATGCGAATACACCGTCACCATGCCACCTGACATTTATCAGCAGGCCATCTATCAACTGATGCCACATGAGTGATCCCCAGAGTGCATACACTCCTCAAGTTCTCTTGCAGAGGGCCAGTGAGGTGCTCCAATTGACATGTATGCAACTTATATTGCATAACATTGCCAGAGTCTGGGTTAGGGACATGTATCCAAACATGTTCTCTCGACTGTGGTAGTCTGTTTGAGGTATCCATGGTATATGGTGCATACAGAGTGGGGTTTTCTAGCTGTGACATTCATAAGACAGCTGGGCAAACATGTGTCAGAGATTGCCTGTAAGCAGCCAAGATGAATACCTGACATCTCCACATCTGTACAGAGAATAGGCAAAGTAGCTAGCCAACAGGTCATGCATTAGGATAAATATTCTGACAGATAGACATCTGAAACTGATAGGTATGCCATTACTAGATGACAGCAGTCCTCAATGACATGTCTTAAAACATAGTAGTCTACAGTTAATATCAACATATCAAATCAATATCCAATAGTAGATGCATAAAACACACAGGTCAAACACAAAAAAAACATGATAGTTGGTACAAACTGTCCAGCTTTGCATGCATGGGCTATGGTGCCAGTACTACAATCTGCTATCTACTCTTACTTAGAAAAGCACTGTTAAAAGTGGTAATGTAATGATACAATACATGCATGTGTGACTGCATATAACCTGGGATACTACCCAAATATGAAACACAGGTGTTCCATACAGTATACTCACACCCCTTGCTACTGTAATGACAGCACATAGAAGCATGTTATGTACATGGAATGAAATACATTAAAGATGTCATTACCTGCTATTTTATCAGAAGTGAATGTGATCAATAGTTACCAGGGCTGAGCAATGCTGAGCAGGTGTAAGCATTACTTAAATGTAAATGCTAAGCAGATTTGTGCACTGGTAAGCAAAGCCTATATGGTGTAAGTGCCTATACGTTTAACCGTATGTTAGTAGCGCTTACTGTCATGCAAACCCGCTTAAAGCAGCCTTAACCACTCTGTATCCAACAGTCCTTGTTCTGCCTAGCAATAAAATAAACAGCCCTTGCAGGTCTTGAACCAAGGACCCTGTACACTACAGTCACAGCAGTTAACCACTAAGCCATCTGAGCTGTGAAGATGTCTGTTTTTAACATATATCATTCAGTACACATACTGAATAGTACTGAAAAACTGCTCTGACAACTACAATTGTTTAGTACTTCTCAGTGAAACAGGTGTTGAATAAGTCATGTTCTTATATGTAAATATACACATATCAGATTAATATGGTGGGATACATCTGATAAAGTATACACAACACTCATATTTATACATAAAAAGGATATTATATATATATATATATATATATATATATATATATATATATATATATATATATATATATATATATATATATATATACATATATATACATGTGTATATATATATATATATATATATATATATATATATATATACATATATATATATTATATATATATATATTCTTGCACACATCTATATAAATATTTCTAGCTTTCTTTCTCTCTCTATCTCTCTCTCTCTCTCTCTATATATATATATATATATATATATGTATCTAATGTATATATATATATATATATAAATTATATGTATACATATATATATATATATATATATATATATATATATATATATATATAAATCATACATGCGGACAACAGTACAGATATACATACCGGATCGGTCAAGGCCTGGGTTAACAACGACTGCCATCAGTATTGTTGGCCAACAGGGTACTGGCGGAAATTTGGCTACTGTTGGCCAAAGGAGGAGAAGATGGGGAAGGCATGCCCAAAGGCAGGTAAAGGCTAGGACTGTGATAGTGAGGGTCGGAACTTTGAATGTTGGCAGTATGACTGGTAGAGGAAGAGAGCTAGCTGATATGATGGACTGAAGGAAGGTTGGTATATTGTGTGTGCAAGAGACCAGATGGAAGGGGAGCAAGGCTAGGTGTTTCGGAGGCAGGTTCAAATTGTTTTATCATGGTGTGGATGTGAGGAGAAATGGCGTAGGGGTTATCCTGAAGGAACAGTATGCTAAGAGTGTTTTGGAGGTGAAATGATTGTCAGATAGAGTGATGTTTATGAAGCTGGAAATTGATGGTGTAATGATGAATGTTGTTAGTGCATATGCTCCACAAGTTGGGTGTGCGATGGATGAGAAAGAAAAATTTTGGAGTCAGTTGGATGAAGTGGTGATGACTGTACCCAAGGGTGAGAGACTGGTGATTGGAGCAGATTTCAATGGGCATATTGATGAAAGAAACAGAGGGGCTGAGGAAGTGATGTGTAGGTATGGTGTTAAGCAAAGGAATGCAGAAGGTCAGCTGGTAGTGGATTTTGCAAAAAGGATGGACATGGCTGTGGTGAATACTTATTTTAACAAGAGGGAGGAGCATAGGGTGACATACAAGAGTGGAGGAAGATGCACACAGGTGGTTTATATCTTATGTAGAAGGGCCAATCTGAAGGAGATTAGAGAATGTAAAGTGGTGGCAGGGGAAAGTGTAGTTAGGCAGCATAGGATGGTGGTTTGTAGGATGACATTGGTGATCAAGAAGGCAAGGATGAGTGCGAGGGCAGCACCAAGGATCAAATAATGGAAACTGAAAAAGGGTAATTGTGAGGTGGAGTTCAGGGAAGAGTTAAGACAGGCACTGGGTGGCAGTGAAGAGTTACCCAATAGCTGGGTAACTACAGCAGAGCTAGTAAGAGATATGGCTAGAAAGGTGTTTGGTGTGACATCTGGAAAGAGGAAGGAGGACAAGGAGACCTGGTGGTGGAATGAAGAAGTACAGGAGAGTATACAGAGAAAGAGGTTGGTGAAGAAGAAATGGGATTGTCAGAGAGATGAAGAAAGTAGACAAGAGTATAAGGAGATGAGGTGCATGGCAAAGAGAGAGGTGGCAAAGGCTAAGGATAAGGCCTATGAAGAGTTGTATGAAAGCTTGGACACTAAGGAGGGAGAAAAGAACCTGTACTGATTGGCTAGACAGAGGGACTGAGCTAGGAAAGATGTGCAGCAGGTAAGGGTGATAAAGGATAAAGAGGGAAATGTACTCACAAGTGAGGAGAGTGTGTTGAGCAGATGGAAAGAGTACTTTGAGGGGCTGATGAATGAAGAGAATGAGAGGGAGAGAAGGTTGGATGTTGGGCAGATAGTGAATCATGAAGTGCAGTGGATTAGCAAGGAGGAAGTAATGATAGCTATGAAGAGGATGAAGAATGGAAAGGCTGTTGGTCCAGATAACATACCTGTTGAAGCATGAAGGTGTTTAGGTGAAATGGCAGTGGAGTTTTTAACTAGATTGTTTAATGAAATCTTTGAAAGTGAGAGGATACCTGAGGAACGGAGAGAAAGTGTTTTGGTACAGATTTTTAAGAATAAGGGTGATGTGCAGAGCTGTAGTAACTACAGAAGGATTAAACTGATCAGTCACAGCATGAATTTATGGGAAAGAGTAGTGGAAACTAGGTTAAGAAGGGAAGTGATGATTAGTGATCAGCAGTATGGTTTCATGCCAGGAAAGAGCACTACAGATGCGATGATTGCTCTGAGAGTGTTGATGGAGAAGTACAGAGAAGGTCAGAAGGAGTTGCATTGTGTCTTTGTGGAATTAGTGGAAGCATATGACAGGGTGCCTAGAGAGGAGTTGTGGTATTGTATGAGGAAGTCGGGAGTGTCAGAGAAGTACGTAAGAGTGGTACAGGATATGTACGAGGGTAGTGTTACAGCGGTGAGGTCTGTGGTGTGAGTGACGGATGCTTTTAAGGTGGAGGTGGGATTACATCAAGGATCAGCTCTGAGCCCTTTCTTATTTGCAGTGGTGATGGACAGGTTGATAGACGAGATCAGACAGGAGTCCCCGTGGACTATGATGTTTGCAGATGACATTGTGATCTGTAGTGATAGTAGGGAACAGGTGGAGGAGACCCTGGGAAGGTGGAGATATGCTCTAGAGAGAAGAAGAATGAAGGTCAGCAGGACTAAGACAGAATATGTGTGTGTGAATGAGAGGGAGGATAGAGGAATGGTGAGGATGCAGGGAGTAGAGGTGGCGAAGGTGGAGGAGTTTAAATACTTGGGATCAACAGTTCAGAGTAATGGTGAGTGTGGAAGAGAGATGATGAAGAGAGTACAGGCAGGATGGAGTGGGTGGAGAAGAGTGTCAGGAGTGATTTGTGACAGACGAGTACCAATAAGAGTGAAAGGAAAGGTCTACAAAAGGGTAGTGAGACCAGCTATGTTATATGTGTTGGAGACAGTGGCATTGACAAAAAGGCAGGAGTCAGAGCTTGACGTGGCAGAGGTGAAGATGTTAAGATTTGCACTGGGTGTGATGAGGGTGGACAGGATTAGGAATAAGTATATTAGAGGGTCAGCCCAGGTTGGAAGGTTTGGAGACAAAGACAGAGAGGCACAATTACATTGCTTTGGACATGTGCTGAGAAGGGATGCAGAGTATATTCGGAAAAATATGCTAAGGATGAAGCTGCCAGGTAACAGGAAAAGAGAAAGGCCTAAGATAAGGTTTATGGATGTGGAGAAAGAGGGCATGCAGGTGGTTGTTGTGACAGAGCAAGATGCAGAGGACAGGAAGAAATGGAAACAGTTGATCCGCTGTGGTGACCCCTAACGGGAGCAGCCGACAGAAGAAGAAGAAGATATAAACATATATATATATATATATATATATATATATATAATTTATAAACATTTATATAAATATACATACATATATATATATATATATATATATATATATATAATATATATATATATATATATATATATATATATATATATATATATATATATAAATATATATAAATATATATATATATATATATATGTATATATATATATATATATAAATAAAATATACATACATATATATATATATATATATATATAAATAAAATATATATACATATATATATATATATATATATATATATATATATATAAATGCATATAGATATATATAGATATATATATAAATAGATATGTATATATATATATATATATATATATATATATATTTTTTTTTTTTTTCTCAAAAAATTTTTTATTAATTATATGAATAGCAAGACAATTAAAAGATTATACATAACAAGAAGGCATAAATGAACATATAACAATTCATCTAGTGATAACAACCTTCCTGAGATTTTGATAAATTATTTAGAAATAAAACATACACCATATGTACACTATATACAAGTTAGGCAACCTGAGAGAAAAAAAAAAAAAAAAAATATTTAACATTAACTATTTAATATGTTTAGAACCTTTTCTAACACAACCTTTCTAATAGTTTTTTTTTTGGACTCCCACCTAAGTATCTTTGAGCATCAATAAATTTAAAAGCCATTTTCTGGAAAGTAACCCATTTTAATTTAGAACGATCAATCCAATTTTGTATTATATAAAGTTTTAGTAATGAGCAAATAAAAATGATAACATGAATATCAACTTTTGAAAGATGAATCAATGGAATATGTAGAATAGCAAATTCCCACGTCAACGTGGATTTTGATATCCCATTTTCTGCAGTCTGACTTTCAAAGATGTCCACAATCTGTGAGAAAAATGACAATACCATAGAATATGAAGGAGGTCTGCTTGGGGATGAGAACAGCATGAACACGAAGGGGACTTATTTGGGTTAAATTTGTTTAATTTGATTGGGGTAAAGTAGGCATCATTATTAATCATTAATTGTGTGTATGCTAATTTTTAAAAAGGGATAAATTCCTTAGTGTGTCTAATAGCCAGGACTTTCTGAGATTCTGACAATTGGGAATTATAATTCAACCAAAAATTAGATAAAAGACAGTTGTGGTCCATCATTAAAGAATTAATTAATTTATATGAGTTTGAGAGCATTTTATCAGATGATGAAAGTATTTTGATAATCGTGTTAAGGTTTTTCAATTGTGAGTCTATGGGGACCAGACATACAAATTTGTTTTAATTATTGCTCTTAGTTGTGTAAGAATTGGTGAGTAATTCCAGTTTACTTTCAATAACTTACGCCAGTCAGATAAAGGCAAGTCAAGATATTTCAAAACATCTCCTACTTTTAGATTTTTAATTAAAGGATAGTTTGTTAAGTTCAAAAGTTTATTGTCCAATAATATATTTGGGTTTAGATGAATTGGCTGAACATGGTGCGAGATCTTTTCTAGTTTACACATTTTGAGTAAGGTTTGGAAATCTCTAATCTTTTGTTTAAATACTGTAGATATATTTTTAATAAATAAACTATCCAGAGAGATAAAGGGAATAGCTTCAGGATTTAAATTATTAGAAATGACATAATTATACCATAATTTTATCCATAAAGAGTGATTTGGATAAGAAGTGTTATTGAATTTAGAGATAGTAAGAAGTTTATTGGATGAGACAATCAAATAATAGAGATAAAGATTAGGTAAACCCAAACCACCCTTGTCCTTCGAAAATGCCAATCTAGAATAGGAAATTCTAACAGATTTAGGGAAACATATGAATTTTGCCAAAGCTTTATTTACAGACTCAAAAATTTTTTTTGAAATTATCTGCTCAGATGATGAGAATTGGTAAAGAAATTTAGGCAGAATATTCATTTTAATAATGGCCACCCTTGAAAGAAATGAAAGGTTTAGATGCTTCCATCTGTCCATATCAGACAATATAGAGTTCCATAATTTATTAATATTATTTTGAAAGGAAGATTTATTATTGTGTTCTAAATTGATTCCTAAATATTTTATATTATAAGTAAACTGAAAATGATCGTCTGGAAACAAAAAAGATTTGTGTGCTAAATGATTTAAGGGAAAAATATGAGTTTTTGTAGAATTTAAAAGATAGTTGGAAACCAAAGAAAAATAATCAATAGAATTCATTATTTTTCTGTAATCAGATAATGGAGTTTGAAAGTAGATTACTAAATCATCCGCAAAAGCAGAGAAATGAATATTAGTATTAAGAATTCTAGGGATGTTATGAAAAGTATTTTGAGTAATAAACAATAGCAAAGGTTCTAAGTAAATGTTGAAAAGAAAAGGGGACAATGGACAACCCTGTCTTGTTCCTTTAGTGATCTTTATCGGAGCAGAAAATTGACCATTAATGTATAGTCTAGTAAACATATTCTTGTATAAAACTTTTAAAAATTTATAAAGAATAAGGGAATATTAAAACATAACATAGTTTGAAATAGAAAGTTCCAACATACTCTGTCAAAGGCATTTGATGCATCTATAATCAAAGCATATATAGGGTTTGGATTTTTCTTAATGAGATGAAGTATAGTCTCTAAAGATAGAGTATTATCCCAAGCATGTCTCTGAGACATAAAACCTGATTGATCTGACGAGATAATTGAGGGTAAAATCCGTTTCAATCTGTTAGCCAGAATAGATGACAGAATCTTAATATCCACGTTAATTAAAGAAATGGGTCTATAATTTACTGGGTCAGATTTATCTTTATTATTTTTAGAATTAGAATGGTTTTGGATGTGTTCCAATGAATATCTGAGATATCATTAACTCTTATATGATTGTAAACTTTAAATAGAAAGGGAAGAACTACCAATTTGAAAGTTTTGAAAAATTCTGGAGTAAAACCATCAGGTCCCGGAGATTTACCCAATTTAAGATTATCTATTGAATCCGAGATTTCTTGTACCGATATAGGGGTAGAAAGTAGTTTTGCTGATTATCATTAAGTTTAGGGAACTGCAAAGAGTCTAAAAAGAGTTTTGAGTGATTATCTTTAACAGAATTAGAAGAACCTGAATATAACTCAGTGTAAAGAGAGGTGAAAAGTTGAATAATCTCTTCATCAGTATTATATAATCTGTTATTATAAGATAAAGATGTAATATTTGGATTTCTGAAGTTAACTTTAATAATTCTCGCTAACAATTTAGATGGAACCTGGGCCCACTCTGAATATGAAGCAAGTAGCTTTTGTTCAGCTAAGGAGAGGTTATTTTGGTGAAGCAGAATTAAATCTTTCTGACAATCAAAAATTTGTTTTTCTAAAGTAGCATCATAGTTCAGACTAAGATGATTTTCCAACAAAGAAATTCTTGATTTTAAGAATTCCTCTTTCTTAAAGTATTGTTTTTGAAAAAAGCAGCTTTACTAATAAATAAACCTCTTAATCTTGCTTTACATGCAGCCCATTGTATGTCATAAGGAATGTCTGATGATTCAAGACTATTCACCATTTCATTTAGGATTTCTGAAGCTTGTTTGCAAATATCTTCATTTGACAATAAGTTATTATTTAAGGTCCACTTATTAAACATAGTTTTATTTTTGATATTGGGTTTTATGTTCAATTTTAGTGAAATTCTTGAGTGATCCGAAAAGAATCTGGGTTCTGTAGTAAAGTCCACAATATATTTTGAAATATAATCTGAAATTAGAAAGAAGTCTAATCTGGACCACGAATGATAGCACTTAGAATAATAAGTATATATATCATTCTTGTTTATATTTTTAACAGTGCGGAGGGATCTATTAAATTATATTCTGTCATCAAATCATTTATAGCCAGAGTAGATTGAAGATTATAGGTGACAGTGGAGCTGAACGATCAATTACAGGGTTTATAACTGCATTCCAGTCACCACCCACTATAATATGATGATCCTTATAGGATGCAAGAATATTGTAAATTTTAAAATGAACAAATGTTGTGAATTACATGGGCCATATAGATTTAAAATTAATAAGGGTTTGTCCAAACCAGCAATAGAAGCGTAAATAAGCACCACCTCCCTCATCATCAAATTTCTCATCAATAATATTCCCAATGAATTTTTGTTTAATGATTATAGCTACACCTCTGGAGTTAGATGAGTCACCTGAAGCTATAATCTTTTGATCCATTTTTTTAACTCTTTATTCCAATCAATACGTGAAATATGGGTCTCTTGAATAAAACAAATGTTAGCCTGTGATTTAAAGATCATATGAAATAATAGTGACTTTTTCGCTTTATCTTGAATGCCTCTAACATTCCAAGAATCTAAAATTATGTCAACAGGTATATTCTACAAGTATAATCATTATTGATGCTATAAAAGTGAACTCAAGGTGCAAATCCAACACAACATTAAAAAGAAGAAGAAAAAAAATAAAAGAAAAAACAGTCTTTAAGTATTCAAGCAAGTCCTCAAATAACATTTGTTGAAAAAAAAAGAAAAAAGTTTTTTTAAGAACCATGAAATGTATAATAATAACCTTTATCCTAACCCTAGTGCCTACCCACCAATCCCCCTGTGATAAAGGAAGAGCAGAAGAACATGAAAAAAACATTGTAATTATAGATAATAATAACCTCAAGTTAGAATACAAATTACTTAAAGGAAGCCTAACATAACATAAAGTCTGAGTAATACTACTAAAATATATACAAAATTAACTAATTTCAAGACGTCCAACATGCTTAATCCCTACTTCTAATACTAATCTAAAGCTCCTATCCTTAAATTGAAATTTATAGTGATTAAATGTATTTCCTCAAGTATTTCAAGAGAAAGAGAAACAAGTAAATAATAAATAAATCACACTCTGCTTAACTAGAACACTTTATCATAAGAAGTAATACAATTAAAACTGAAAGATATGTAAGATAACATATATAAGTATAACAAAACCAACTGGTAACATTATAATATAAGCAAATAAGCATAGCATTACTGAACTAAAGATAATAGTCATGCACTATCTACTGAACCTTCTTTAGTACTTTAGTGATAATTTCATTAATCAACATGACCATTAGTATGATAAAAGCACTAATACCTGTAGAATGAGTATTTAGTTATAGTTCAAATAAAGCAAAAACAACTACCAAGCAACCATATCTCAAAATGAAAAACAATTCAGTCTGGAGATGCATCTATTAACTAGATAATAATAGTACAGGAACTATTCAAAATGAAATATTATAAGCTGTAAGGTTTTAACACTAGTTAATATACATGAATAAAGTATAATTATATTATTAAATAGTAACTTAAACAGCATCATATATATTGGACTGAATGTACAACAATGTGCATACATATAATTTTAAATCTACTTTTGAATATTTTACTAATGACTCTGTTAGGTTATGTAGCCATACTATTCTTCTAAGCTATAGATGTAACATAGCAAAACAGCATGAAAAGACAAGGCTTTTAAAGTAAACATTTTGAACATCTAATTAAAACAGAAACAAGCAGGCTAAATGCAGTAAATCTAAGGGCTTAAATATATACATGTAGATTCAGCTAATCATATTAAAGATAGTTATTTCAAACCTTTCAAATAAGTAAAGGCTTTCTTAAACATAAACTACTAATCATAAATATCACATCCAGCCTCTGAGAAGAGAGAGAGCAGAGAATAGAAAGAACATGAAACTTTCATATGAACAGGTATACTTTGTAACATTTGTCAAATTAAACACTTCAGTATAATATAAAATATTGTATAAAAAATATTCTGAATAGGAAAATATGTTCATTTCTTTACACATCCTTTAGAATTTTAATATATAAAACTAACCTGTTCATTTGTTTCCAGAAACATTTTCACTCTGCTTTATGAAAGTAGCAGCTTGCTTTGAAGTCATGCAGACACACTAAAAGTCACTGAATATATTATGTGACATGAATCTGTTTAAATTTAAAAGCAACCTTCATTTATGAAGAGAAAACACTTTAAATAATAGCCAGATCTATTAAAAAGTTAGTGCTATTGAATACTTGTTGAAAACAAGCAGACTTGTGTATTTGAAACTGTCCTTCTTTCCTCACAAATGATGACATCACCATCCATCTCAGAGAGACTGTAGTGTGCGCATGTTCATGCAGAGCATCAGCTGGAACTCTGAGGGAAGATTTTCTTGCTAGAATGTTGAGATGGAATGTTTTTCCCTCCAAAAATCATTTAGCTTACACAGAAGGCTGTAACTCCAAAGCTTGTTGTAAAATTAACATATTATCTATTTACACAGCAAGCATATGTGAGAGAAAGAGAAAAAAGTAAATACAGGAATTTAAATGCTTCTATTAATCCACACAAATCTAACAAGCATATATCCTGTCACTGCACACTGTCACACCAAATCCATCATGTGTAAATTACATGACAAGTTCTTAAGGTAATATAATTATGTCACACCAGAATTACAAATCATGTAACACAAATTCTGTCAGATTAAAGAAAAGAAAAGATCAAACCTTATTGTAGTTCTTTAACAGTAGAATATTAAGATACAGTGTCAGGAAGCTTTTTAAATGTTTTAAGAAAAATGTCTTTTGCATCTTTAGGATCTGAACATACAAATCTTTTGTCATTAGCTGTGAAAGACAAGGTATTAGGATATGCCATTCGAAATCTAATCCCTCTTTTATCAAGTCAGCACAATAGGGGCTAGTTTTTGTCTATTTAATTTGATCTGTGCAGGAAGATCTTGGGAAAATGATAGTTTGTGAGACTTCCATATGAATTGTTTCTTTGTTTTAGCAGTTTCTAGGATCTGGAAAGCGTCTTGAAAGTTTAGTAACTTAGTATAAATTAACCTTGGTGTGGAAGAATCTTGCTTTGTACGCAGTGCTCTGTGTGCTCTCTCTACAATTATAGATTTTGAAGAAGCTTCACAATTTAACAGTGTTTCAAAGATATTTTTAGTCACAGATAACAAGTTTTTATTGTCATAAGATTCAGGTAAACCACGAATAATGATGTTATTTCTTCGACTCCTGGCTTCCAGATCCAATATTTTAGCTTGTAAATCTGAAACAGTTTTATCTCTAGATTTAAAGTCACTTTCCAATAAGTCTGTTTTAACCTCCAAAGCTAAGATTTTATTTTCAATAGTAACAATACTATCGTTTATTTGCTTTAAAGATTTACTAAAGTCTGCAAACTGTTCTGAAAAGTTTTGTATAGCACTTTGGATTGGTTTTAATGCTATTTTTAGTTCTTCTAAAAGGAAATTTGAGCCATTTAAATCTTTATTACTTACATTAAAAGTTTCTGTAGGTTGTCTAGATGATTTCAGTCTTTTTGAACCTGAATCTTTTTCAGGAGAGAGCATTGAAGTATATTTGGCCTTTGTAGGCTGAGTCTCCATGGAGTCAGATTTTGTAGCCATGCCCAGAAATGGAATGCAGTTAACAGGATACCAGGAACCAGGAACAGACTGGAGCAGTAGGAGTCCCAGCAGCAGAGAGACCAAGAATGTTCTGAGGTAAAATAAATCCCAGGATAATAATTCCAGAAGAAAAAATAATCCAAATGCGTAGAAAAAGATTTATAAAATCTTTTAGTATAAAAATTTGAGGAAAAAGGTTGATGTAAAGTTGTAAAAAAAAACAAAAGTTAAATAGCTGTGAGGAGCTCAGAGAGTAAGGACTAGACTAGTCGGCGGCCATCTTGGAATCCATATATATATTTATTTATATATAAATCATATGCCCATGACATGCACTGGCGTCATACCTCAGCACCATAACTCTCAACGTGTTAGTGCAAGGGAACATAATGTATGGATTGCAGTTATAAAAGTGGAATGTTGCTACAGTGATAGGGGTTGTGTCAACATACATGTTGTGAAGGAAGGCTCTTCTGAAATTGACATTTACGCCATCAGTTACTGACAGATATCATAAAATCATCATAGCGAAGTACCACATAAATCACAGTAATGATCCCATGGAATACAGAAGCAATATGAGCAATAAACATGGCCAGTCTCAAACAATCTGGTCAGTCAGGAGGTATACACAGAACACCTTATTGCTAGAAATGTGGAACAGGCTTGACAAAGTGGATGTTTAGAGCCATGAAAATGGGGGTATATCACAAATACTGGACTAGATAAGCTCACACAGTTGATGCATTCACACCCTTCTGTCTGTCCTTATATTAACTGGAGGAGCAGAGATTCCAAGCCACATACTTCACACTAGTTAGTGACATACATCTTCACACCAGCCAACTGCTTTGTCAGAAATGCACAACATGTATGGTTGCCAAGCAACAGTACATCTAACAAATACCTGGACATAACATCACACTAGGGTAAATACACTGCATTGCTAGGCATGCCTCCAAGCACTGTCTACACTACAGGCAGACTGCCACAACACTAACCCAATTTGCCTATTGGGGAATACACGTGTAATTGCAAATATAGCAGGTACTACAGGTGTGTAACAGAATGGGGTAAAAGACACCAGTGTGAAAGTGCATACCCACAACCGATCTCAACACGGTCAGTCACAGAATGGTAAGACTAAGTCATAGTACAGTCGATGACCTGCGTGCTCAAAAGTCATCATCTTGTTTGCCAATCACACACTAACCCTGCATATACTGGCCCAATTCACAGTGTAGTCTGATGCCTGACTGTGGAATGGGACATGTCTCAGTCTGGCCCTACAAACATCTAGGCTGATAGTGTATCAGAAACTGGAGCAGCATGCACTGTCAGATAGAACAGGACCAAGAACACAGTCATCAACCCCAGTCTTTACACAGGCCAAATAACATGATCACAGTACATTGCTACATAATACAGACACTCTGTCAACAATCACCATAAGTACACAGACCTCACTACTGTACAGACTACCACAGAATATCCAGGTTTCGTCCACAACTATTAGGCCTCCTTTACATAGCATGTTTGGCAGTCTGATATATCACTGGCTTGATGTCATGAATTATGTAATTAAATAATGCTATACTTGTTGCCTCACAGCAAGATGTTCTCCTGTTCGATTCTCGGCTGGAGTGCCTTCTGTGTGGAGTCTGCATGTCCTCCCCATGGTCGAGTGGCCTCCGAAAGACATGCATGAATGGGTGTGCCTTTGCTGAAGGTTGGGCTTTGGGATGGCAACTCGGCACCATAAAAATCAACTGCCAATCATTAGCGGACCAGAGAGGAAAAGCCGAAAAGACAAACAACAACAACTGTACATATCCACCTCTTACTGCATGACATATGAACAAAGGGTGACAGACTTGGGGGACAGAGGCACAAACACAGGGCCAATATTGACATATTGCAGTTATAAACTGAGAATATTGCTGGTGTAACAGAGTTTGTTGTGACATATCTCTTTTGAGGGATATGAAGGCAGTAACACACATGGATGTTAGCATTTCCTGAGTACAATAATCAGGGTATGCTACTGCATTTATGAAGACATAAAATGTGTGAGCAACACACCATATCTCAGGCTCCAAACTCTGGCCAGTCTGCAGATAGCCCTACAGGTGAGAGTTTTCTCAACCACATAACACTGTCATGCCAGATTTTAAATCATGCAGAAAAGCCATATCCACACAAACCCTGTTAAACCAGCATTAATTCAAATGTAGAACAGCAATACTTACATTCTGTCCCCATGTCAGGAACATCCACCAGTTTTTTGGCCTGTCTCCAAAGTGTTTGCTGTAACAGGTATTTCTAACAGCACTCTGTGAAGGGCTAACACCCACTTGCACTGCTTACTTATAGGGTTGTGTTTCTATGCAATTGGCTATAGGAATAATACCACAGGTGTTCCACATGCAATTAGCAAGTGGAGGACTCCAATTCATACACAGGCCATCGGCTGATCATGAGCAATACCTTTCAAAGACAAGCTGATGCCTATGCAAAACAGATGCATTTTTCCACATCTAACAGAGAGGGGGAGAGAGAGAGAGAGAGAGAGAGAGAGAGAGAGAGAGATGGAAAGAAAGAAAGGGAGAGAAAGAGCCAATCATGTTTGTGTATGATCTGTGGGTAGAGAGAGAGAGGTCTCTGGGTATTATAATAGTTGCCTATATATAAAGGTATGGCTGTGTATTGCATACAATGACCTCTACAGTATTTGTCAACTGTTAGCCTTCTAATGCCACATTGGGACATATGGGTCCTCAATATGAAAATGTAGCAAAACCCACACTACAATGGATCCTGTTGTTGACACGATCACACCAACACCCACCCAGGATACTGATGAGCCACACACACACACACACAGAAACTTGCCAGTACTGAGTTTCAACCTCCTAATTAGCTATGTACTGTCATGTTTGAATTTCTAGTCTCCCACCAGGACACAAGTGCTCTTCAGCAATTGCATTCTGCTTGCTGGTAAGCCATTAGGCCTCTAATTTCTAATTAGAAAAAGAGCCCTTAAATGGAGATATTAACAACATATTAGAGTGTAAGGAAGCATTTTGGCAGCTGTATTTATGTGCAGATAGTGCACCTGGTCTTAATGAGACTATAAATTTGAAATGTTTTTTAAAATACAAACACCAACAAAGCATAAAAAGTATTTTATGAATGCATATTTTATATCAACAGTATGTATTAACAATGTGTATTAATATTTTAATCATATAAGCAAATTTGCACATACAATTTTTGATTTTGAATGTACCTCATGTCATTTCCTGTATTTAATTGTTAAATAATATAAAAGGAAGCTTGGGTAGGGCATATTTGTTTCTGAAGAAGTTCACAAATTAAAAGTGAATGAAAGCGCTAAGTAATTGTCCGATGGTGGTCATTTGAGTAAAACAGGACTGGTTTTTCTCTGTTCAGTGGTTTGTGTGGAATACAAGGAGTTTGAGTGTGTTTTCCAGTATTTGTAAAGTAATACTTACTTTTTACTCTTGTCTTGGTGGGTATTTCCTGCTCCGTTCACCCTTGCTAATGCTCAGGCTCTCTCCGCTCCCCTGCCCCCTATTCTCTTCTGCCCCCACTACCTCTACATTTATAGTAATCACAGCCACACCCACAGCTCACCCTCACATCACCTCCACCAATCACAACTCCTCAAGTCATATCACATTATACCACACCAACTTGCTCCACACAAAATACTCCCAATCACTCTCATTCCCCCTAGGCATTTTTTACATCACCCACACTACTTACCAATCCACATATATTGCAACCCTATAATTCCTATTCAGACCCCCCACCTAGAACCAACTTAAACTTTATAACCATGACTATCACACAGCTAAGTCTAGTCTGTCTTCTTATAATTCTTTATAACACCACAAGTTATCACTCTTGCAATATCCCTAAACTTGGTAGCACAACACTACATTATGCACTCTCATATACAGACACCGCACATTATAATAATATCTGCCCACAATTGTTCAAGAACTACATAACGGACCAATTCAGAACTCAACACATATGCTCTCATTCCTACTCCAACAAAACACAATACTTTCTCACACTCCTCACCAAATGCCAACATCTGTATCACCATTTTAACACCAGGTTCACCATAAGTGGGGATATCCACCCCAACCCAGCCCCAAATCCATCATGTCCAACACAAACTGCTCCAACACAAATGTCAGAACATAACACCCCCACTATCTTCATCTCTGGGCAAATCAACAACAGCAGCAAAACCAACCATCTTTTAATGCTAAATATTAATATTAGAAGTATCTAAAATAAAATACCTGAACTCCAGGACACAATAGCACACTACTCCCCAGACATAGTTGCTTTAACAGAAACCTGGCTAAATAAAAACATAGCTAAGTCAAAAGTTCTCGTTACGTGCTACAATATCATTAAACAAGACAGATCACCTTGTAAAGGGGGTGGAACTGCCTTACTGTACAAGTCTAACTTAACTGTACATCAATTACCAAACTCCTACCCCTCCCCCAATAATTGGGACATACTTATCTCACAACTTCAACTTCACCCTAAAAAGGTCATCACCACAATTGTGATCTATATTCCACCTGGTAATACACTTGCTAGCCTTGAAGACTTCTTATCCTGGTGTTCTTCCACATACTCACAAGAAACCCTTATTCTGGGGGTCTTCAATCTAGATTAGTTCACCTGTATATCAGCACCACCAAGTAATCTAATAAATCTCCATAGCTACCAGCAGCTAGTCCAAATTCTAACTAGATGTGATAAAAAATCTAAAAGGGAATCCATCCTTGACTGGCTCCTAACTAACAACCCCACATTGTACCCTCACGCAGGCAGTCTCCCAGACACCTCAAGTGTCCACAACATACTATACTTTATACATAGTAGAACAAGCATATGCAAAACCACTAACTATATATCCACTAGAAACCAAAAATATTCTCTCCTGAGGTCCTCAACACTTTACTCTGTAACTGTGACTGGACCCCCCTAAAAACCCTCCCACTTGACCAGGCTGTAGCATATTTCAACAAAACATTTCTACAACACCTAGACACTGTCGCTCCATTGCGCAAAATCAAGGTTAGAACCTCTACAAACCCCTGGCTCAGTAAAGAAACCAAACAAATCCTCAAGTCCAGAGACACTGCCTGGCTTTGCTATAAAAAAAAAAAAAAACAAAGAAACACAAAGCTTAACTAAGTACCAAGAACTGCGCAACCATGCAAAAAATGCATTAAGCTGGACAAAAAATCCTACTACACAACATTAGAAGGTAAATACCAACACAATCCCCAAAAATTTTGGAAAAATGTAAACCAGCTTCTAAACCCCACCCAAAAAGCTACCCCCAGACCAACCACCCCTGACACTAAAATTCCCATCAAAACACAATTCAGCTCCCACTTTGTGAACTCAATTCTCTCCTTAGTATTACAGGACAGTTCCTTCCTCACTATCCTCCCCAACACAAATAACACTAATACAAGATTTACCCTCAAAACAGTTTCCACCACTTCAATCAAAAGCATGCTCTCCAAACTAAAAACCTTATCAACAGCAGCTGACCTACTCCCAAGCTATTTCTTGAAACTCACAGCAGATGCTATTGATATCCCATTCTCCAATCTCATAAACAGATCAATTGTTGAAAACTATCTGCCCAAACTCTGGAAAATATCCTATGTTACACCCATACATAAAGGTGGGACCTCCACTGAACTTAATAACTACAGACCCATTGCTTTACTCTCCCCATGTCCAAAATCCTAGTAAAATGCATCCATACCCAGATGCTAAAATATCTCCGAGACAGCAACATCCTGTCACCTACTCAGCATGATTTCAGACCTGCCCATAGTACCACTACAGCCCCCTTTTACTTCATAGACACAGTAAACCATCTCAAAAATGAAAGCCTGCACGTGTCAACTCTTTTTTTTTTTTGGATATGTCCAAAACATTCGATATAGTCTCACACAAAATCCTGCTAAACAAACTAAACCAATATCACCTATAAATTCCACTCTTACCTGGTTCCAGAGCTACTTAACTGACAGGTACCAAGCTGTGAAATGGAAAAATTCTCTCTCTCCTCAGCTGCCCATAACTATAGGAGTCCCACAGGGTTCTATCTTAGGACCACTACTATTCACAATCTTCACAAATGACCTCCATACCTCTACAGAGCATGCATCTATCATTCAGTATGCAGATGACACTGCCTTAATCTGTGCTGCACAAAACATTCTCACCCTCCTGCAAACAACTCACCTAGCAGTCTCTGACGTTAAAACCTACCTTACCAAAGCACAAGTTATCCTCAATCCAAAGAAAACTCAACTTATGATTATAACCAGTTCTAACATAAACACTGATAAGAGTCAATTCACTATCTACTCCACAAATGTTACTTCAATCGCTCCAGTTACACAGACTAAGCTATTGGGAATAACCATTGACTCCGATCTATAATTTGATAGTCATCTCAACTTAACTATTAAAAAAGTACATGCAAAAACTGGGATCACTCTACCGTATCAAACCATTTCTTACCAACAACACAAGATCACCCATTGCTCACTCCCAACTTCTATCCACCCTACTCTATGCATCTCCCATTCTGACTTATCTCAACAAAACTGAACTAAGCAAAATGAAAGCCTTCTGTAACAGAATTGCCCGCTTTGCTGCAAATTGCTCATATAGAACTCATCACTGTACTGTTTTGAGACAGGTCCACTGGCTTGAACTGTCCAACCTCCTAACTTACAATCAGCTCTGCCTCTGTCATTCGATCTATTACCTCCCAAATAAGTGTTCTGCTCTCAAAAACCTAGTACATTACTCAGCCAAAAGGCCTCTTAGTTCATCAAGCAAACTACTACTAGAAGTCACCAACAGCTGCAATAGCTTTGGAGATGCACTACATAGTAGTTCAGTGGCGAAAAAATGGAACGCTGTCCCCACTAGCATTCAAAACACATCATTCAAAGCCTCCTTTAAAGACTTCATCAGGCAACATCTCAAGCAAAGTTGGCAGTGCCATGATTGTTCCCCAGGCTAGTGAAAGTGGATAAAGGTACACATACTAATCCTAGAGTACTTAGTAATAGTTTTCAGTACCACTCTTACATACTACTCTGACACTCCCAACTTCCTCATACAATACCACAGCTCCTCTCTAGGCACCCTGTCATATGCTTTCTCTAAGTCTACAAAAACACAATGCAACTCCTTCTGACCTTCTCTGTACTTCTCCATTAACACTCTCAGAGCATACATCGCATCTGTAGTGCTCTTTCGTGGCATGAAACCATACTGCTGATTACTAATCATCACGTCCCTTCTTAACCTAGCTTCCACTACTCTTTCCCCTTAACTTCATGCTGTAACTGATCAATTTAATCCCTCTATAGTTACTACAGCTCTGCACATCACCCTTATTCTTAAAAATTGGTACCAAAACACTTTTTCTCCATCCCTTAGACACCTTATCACTTTCCAAGATTTCATTAAACAATCTGGTTAAAAACTCCACTGCCATTTCACCTAAGCACCTCCATGCTTCCATAGGTATGTCATCTGGACCAACAGCCTTTCCATTCTTCATCCTCTTCATAGCTATCCTTACTTCCTCCTTGCTAATCCATTGTACTTTATGATTCACTAACCCAACATCATCCAACCTTCTCTCCCTCTCATTCTCTTCATTCATCAACCCCTCAAAGTACTCTTTCCATCTCCTCAACACACTCTCCTCACTTGTAAGTATGTTTCCCTCATTATCTTTTATCACCTTTATTGGCTGCACATCTTTCCTAGCTCAGTCCCTCTGTTAGTTATTCTTTTGATCCAAGTAAAAATCTGTTGTTTACCATTGATATTCAATCGCTTTTTACAAATATACCACAGGATGAAGGTATTGATTTTGTTAGACATTTTTTAGGATCTGTTGCACATATTTTGAATGATGATATGTTTGTTTTGTGTATGCTTTTGGAACTTTTGCTTAATAATAATTACTTTCTGTTTAATCAAAAAATGTACAAACAATTGAGAGGGGTAGCAATGGGGTCAGCAGCAGCACCTACCTATGCCAATATTGTGCTTGGTTGGTGGAAACAAAGTGTTTTGAAACCTATTTTGGCTCAATATGAAGTTTTTTATGTTAGATTTGTGGACAATCTATTTTTTATTTTAATGGGTGCTATAGATCAAGTTGCAGCTTTTTGTGACAGTATTAACAAGTCATCTGAATTTTTGAAATTCACCTTAGGAAGTGTTGGATTATCAGTTAATTTTTTAGACGTTACCATTGCTTGGGATAATCAAGACTTTAAATGTAATAGTAGTGCTTATAGAAAATAAACCTTTGTTAATGGATATTTGCATTATTCAAGCAATCATCCTGTTTTTATGAAAAATAATATTCCTAAGGGACAATTCATACACGCGTCTCATATGGCATCAGATGATACTGATTTTGAACAGGAAATTACATTTATTCAGGGGCTGTTTTTGGAGAGAGGTTATCATTCTGAATTATTAGACAAATTAGCTGAAGAAATCAGAGGATGAAGATTTTTTGATTTTCCACCTATTTTATTGTATGGGTTTCCCTCCAAGGCTAAACTCCTCTTTATGAAATACACAATGACCTTAACATTAATAAGAAGAATTATGGTATTTATTGCATTTTAGACAAGTCTATAGATAGAAATAATATTAGTTCCATTATAAGTAGGAACTGGAATATCTTAAAAGGGAATTCGGAGTTGATTAAAGTAGTTGGGGATAGGTCTAAATTTATATATAAAAATGCTTACTCTTTAAAAAAATGCTTGCAGTTTGATTCTTTTATTAAAGGTAGTATTACTACTGGACGACGTAATAAAGAAATGTATAAATGTGTTTTTTATAGTTCTTGTAGGTATATTTTAGAAGGACCCCATGTTGAGCTGCCACATTTGAATCAGACCATTTCCACTGATGGGGTTTATAACTGTAATACTCATGGAATAGTATATATTGCTGTTTGTTCTTTTTGTAATGAGCTTTATATAGGTATGACAACAAGAAGTTTGAGTACAAGCATTATTACTGTATTAAAACAAAAAATAGTAATAATGAATTATTTAAACATTTTTGCCTGGGATACAAAAAATTCTTGCTTTCTGTTTTGGAACAGGTAGCTGAAAATATTAGGGGTGGTTCTTTTAAAGATAGTGTTGAACAAAAAGAAACTATGTGGCAGCTAAGGTTAGGGGCTGATAAGCAGCCTGGTATGAATGATTCCATTAATATAAAGTGTTTCTTAAAAAAATAGAAGGTTAAACATTTTTAAATGATTTTTTATAATATATTTTTTTAGATTTTTGTCTTTATGTGTCTTTAAGTAACATAATTGTTTTTTAATTATTATTTAATTGAATTATTGATTAATTCAAAGGGTTGATATATAATGTGTTGTAATTGTGCTGTTAATTCATTCTGAGGAAGTCTCTTGGAGACTAAAGTGATAATAAATTGTGGTGTTTGCTAATACCGGTGTTTCCCTAATTTCCATTATTGTTCAGCCAGTGTGGTGGATTTGTTATTATTGGTGTGTGTTTTGCTGCTCCATCCTTTGGGACTGTTGCTTTTATTATGCTACAGGAATGTTGAATTCACATCAGATAGGCCCAAGTGGTGACCACAGTGATGCAATACAGTTAACCCCAGCAAAAATTAACATGCACAAGCAATATAGCTATTACATAAAGCAATAGATCTGTAGTGAGAGTAGGGAACAAGTGACCAGGAGACCATGGAGAGATGGAGATATGCTTTAAATAGAAGAGGAATGAAGGTCAGCAGGACTAAGACAGAATATATGTGTGTGAATGAGACGGAGGATAGAGGAATGGTGAGGATGCAAGGAGTAGAGGTGACAAAGGTGGGTGAGTTTAAATACTTGGGATCAATAGTTCAGAGTAATGGTGAGTGTGGAAGAGAGGTGAAGAAGAGAGTACAGGCAGGATGGAGTGGGTGGAGAAGAGTGTCAGAAGTGATTTGTGACAGACGAGTACCAGTAAGAGTGAAAGGGAAGGTCTACAAGAGGGTAGTGAGATCAGCTATGTTATATGGGTTGGAGACAATGGCATTGACAAAAAGACAGGAGTTAGAGCTGGATGTGTCAGAGTTAAAGATGTTAGGATTTGCACTGGGTGTGCTGAGTGTGGACAGGATTAGGAATAAGTATATTAGAGGGTCAGCCCAGGTTGGAAGGTTTGGAGACAAAGCCAGAGAGGCAAGTTTATGTTGGTTTGGACATGTGCTGAGGAGGGATGCTGAGTATATTGGGAAAAGCATGCTAAGGATGAAGCTAACAGGAAAAGAGGAAGACCAAAGATAAGGTTTATGGATGTGGTGAGAGAGGACATGCAGGTGGTTGGTGTGACAGAGCAAGATGCAGAGGACAGGAAGAAATGGAAACAGATGATCCATTGTGATGACCCTAACAGGAACAGCCAAAAGATGATGGTGACATTAAGCCAGTTGAATGAGTGTACACACCCTTAAACTCATGTATGGACTTCTTGAGATGGTTGCAGCATTCATCCGTCTTGGTCTGTACTCTAACATCATGGCACATCTTCACTTGGCAATAGCTGCTCATATTCCTAGAAACACCTTTGATTGTATTTCAATGGAATTGTACAGGTTAGGAGTCACATTCAAGATGTGCAATATTATGAAATGATCTTCTGTGGTCTGATTGTTATACAGTACACAAACCTGGAATTCCAACAAGGGTGTGTACACTTGTGATATCCACTGTTTATAGGTGTTGATATAGCTGGTAGTGGTAGGCATGGACAGAGGGTCATAACACAGGTGGACACTTCTCTGATTAATACCTGATAATCATGCCTACTCCAGTGCCCACATCAGTGTTAGGGCAATGCAACTAACAGTGGCTGTACACATATATGTCTGTTGTATGCACTGACACTGATATTACACACATGTGCAACATGCTCAACCTATTTACCTGACTGCTTGAAACTCATGTGATTAGTTGTGTGCCTTCCAGCTGAACATATGCATGCATACATGTGCTCAGGAGATGCCTGGTATACATTTCTGTTGAATGTAAGTATGGCACACTGTATTTACAGTCTTGTTGCTCAATCATACATCTCAACCTGTTACAGCAGTACATCTGGACAATGGAACACATAAATGGGTGTCCAAATGGACATCAGTATTGATACTATATTAATATAACTGCACCATACATTAGTATGTTGATTGCACAGTAGGATTTGACATCATTGTGATAACCTGGAAGATGTCCAACAGTCATAAGTAGGCTAGTATGTTACAATGCCATTGCTCACAGACCTGCCAATGGTTTGGCTGACATGACACAGGTATATGTGTACGTGACTACAGATATCAGTCACAAATGTGCTTATTGTCCAGCAGAACACTCTACAGTTGAATGTTATTAATTCAATATATCACATGCATTTCAACACACGTCTGCAGCAGTATTTTATTTCTCACACATCCTCTATAGCTGTCTTAGCTTTGCAAGGCAAAGATGTGTCATACTCATAATCTCAGTTAACATGGATATGGAAAACATCCCATTAATTGGCCTAGCGGTGGCACAGTCCCAACTATTTGACAGGCACCCCTGTGGTTGTCATATATGAGCTGTCCTTTCCCAGGTGAGTCAGGCTCCTGAGCTGTGATCCCACCTCACAACCTCTCAGAGCATCACATCTGTACAATGCCTAAAATGATGGAGGGATAAATAGGGACATACTTTAAATATACCTGTTAGAAACATAGGAAGTTCATAGAATGATACATTCAGCATTACATGAATATTCTTAAGGATGTGGAGCCTTAAACTCAAGTGTTTGTCATTGCCTGATGACTTTAATCCTCAGCTATTTGCCAGAAAAGCACAGATCACAGGAGGAACAGACAGGAATACATGATGGTAAAATGGGGACATTCTGTGAGGATCTGTACAGTTGAGAGGTATGTATATGATATCTCCCACTGCAGAAAGGGTCAGGTGCTATGGGCATAGCAGTTGTTTAGCAGGACATTAGTACAGCATGTCTTGTTGGGACATATATTCATCAAAATCATGTTTCCCATTATTACAGACCAAGTACTACATTCAATTACTTGCATACATGTTCCACTTACCTTTATTCTTTCTTCTCTTTTCAACTTTATGTTTCATTTATTTCTCTCTCTCTCTGTGCAGTACAGGGATAGAGCTGGTATGAGTAGGTGGCAGCATGCCTTTTGTAGGTGATGCACATGACCAGGTGATGGCCTGTGCACCTATTGGGGTTCTCCACTTGCTAATTGCATGCAGAGCAGCTGTGTAGTTCTTCCAAAAGCCAATGTCATGACAACACACTCCTATAAATGAGTACTCAATGTGGGTATTGGCATTTTCCTTTACTTGTGAAGAAGACATGCTGGAGTTGTATGAGCTATTACCTCTTACAGCAAGACTTGTGGATCAAGCCAACTAAACAGTGGGGAAGGGTCAAGACTTATTAGCAGAATGTGAGTATTGCTGTTACATGTTTTGAATGCTGCTAGTTTAACAGGGTTTGTCTGCACATGCTACTTCTGCATGGGTTTCAGTCTGACAAAGTTCTGTCTCTGCATAGCTCTCAATTGTAGGGCCATCCACATAATGGCCACATGGTAGCCTGTTATGTATGGGCTGTTTCCCAAACAAGTGTAGTCCTTCGCAAATCAGTAGCATACTCTGGTGATAGCATTATGGAGATAGTAATATCCATTTGGTTTTCTGACTTTATATCCCTCAGATTAGATATGTTACAACAAACCCTGTAACACCGGCAACTTTCTCAGTGTATAACAACAATATTTAATTTATGGCCGTGTATTTGTGCTTCTGTCCACCAACTATGTCAGGCTTTGTCCAGATGTCATACAGTAGTAGGTGGATAGGTCTATCATTATTTAGTGCTGTAATTCCTGCTGAGCGGAATAGCTGGGAAATGTGTTGAAGTCCGTACATTCAAGAGATAGGTGTATAGACAATGCTCATAGATGACCTTGTAACACATTTTATGTGGGGGACAGTAACACATGTTTTAAAACTAGGCTGTTAGAATATGTCAGACGTAGTGCGGATAAGATATATGTCAGTTCTATAGCTGTACATTTGAATAAATCACACCATAGGGACAGTAGTGGGTCTCAAGGTACTGTTTCTGA
>NC_056739.1:408657387-408664887 GCF_019279795.1 Protopterus annectens
TGAATGTGGTGTGCAAATTTTAAAAGCTATGATTAAGAGTAACACAGATATTTTGAATGAAAGTAAAAAGAGAATTGATGTAATACAAAAAGAAATCAGAAACGATTTACTTTTTACTATTAAAGAGTATAAAGAAATATATCAGAAAGTGTTATATGATGTTGACAATAATGTGTTGGCTAACCATAAAAGGAAATTAAAGAAAATGGATAGGGATATCCGTGATTACCAAGAAGGGAGGGCCTATATTGATCCCCACAAAAGTAATACAAGATTTTCAAGATACCAGAACATGGGACAGAATGGTAGGGACAATATGAGTAATCTACCCAGGCCATATAGGAACAACTTAACTGGACCATACAGGAATATGGGTGGGGAAAACAATACATGGTATGGGAATCAGGGGTTGAATATGAGTAAGAGTACAAACAATATTAGTGACAATGATGGAATTGATTTGGATGACCCTTTAGGGGAAGCAATGGGGGAGGGGCCCCGAAGATCAGAGAGATTAAGGAACCAGTATGGAAATCGTATACATACATATGCGGAAGCAACTGGGGACAACCCCTACAGGAAACAACAAGGGGGGAACAGATACAGGTAATAGGTGCAACTCAGCACACAGAACCCATAGTATTTAATGAATTTGAGGTTTCTATGAACCCTGAAATGTATGGAGAATGTGAATATAGTGTTGTAGGAATTCCTCCCATTGTGGATACACCTTCAGGATATTCAGGTAATATAATAGATGATAATGTAACTGAGTTTGTCGACAACCTAACAGTTAATATGGTTGAAAATGAACATATTAATATGTGCAAAGTTTCTACATGTGATAATTTTAATATTTATAACTTCACTGATTTAGATGTTACAACAGAATTTTTTAAACTTTTTACAAAAGGATTTTCTTTTATACCTACACAGAAACCCAAAATTGAAAATATAATACTTGATATAAAACTATTTACGAGGAAGTTAAATTTAAAGAATATATTCCAAAGCGAAGGAACTAATACTAGTGAAGAGCTTAAAAGGAGAAGTACCTTTAATCCTCCCTTGCATAATGATATTTTAAATTTTGAGAACTGTACCTCCAATATGGTTAGGGAGGGGTACCTATTGCATAAAATAGCGAGGGATGAAGTGAATTTAACTGATGATGAAGTCAAAGTGTTAAAAATGTTACAGGACAATGAAAGAATAAGAATCATGAAGCCTGACAAGGGGGGTGGGGTAGTCTTGATGGACCATTGGGACTACACTAACAGGATGGTTGAAATTTTGAACCAGGCAAATAGATATCAAATAGCATCAAGGAATGAGATGAACATCTGGTATAGTAAAATCGATCACTACTTGGAGGACAACTTGATGCAAGGTGTCATAGACCTGGATTTATATAAATTTCTGAGGGTTCCCAAACCTGTAATTCCTGAGGTTTTTGGGATACCCAAGATACATAAGAATGTACAAAACCCCCCACTTAGGCCTATTGTTACTTCTCAATGTTCTAAGACTCAAACATTAGCAATATTTGTAGATAACAAGCTCAAACCATTTTACAACTACTATCCCCATATATTAATTGATTCATGGGATTTTTTGGAGAAATTTAACACTATTCCTTATGATGAAAATGACGGGTTTATTACTATAGATGTTAAAGACCTTTTTTCAGTAATACCCCATAGTACTGGACTTAAATGGTTTGAGGAAATGTTAATTGAGTTTAAATTTTTAAATAACATTGATTTTAGACTGGTATTAGAATATATTGAGGTAGTTTTGAAGAACAACTTCATTTATTTCCAGGGAGACATATATCATCAGGTTGGGGGGGGTTGCCATGGGTTCAGCCTGTGCCCCAATCTACGCAAACATCATAATGCTCTACTGGGAATGTGAATTTGTATTTAAATCCAAATTTTGGAGTTATATAAAACAATATTTCCGATTCCTGGATGATATTTTTATTGTTTGGAACGGTGATATAGCACTGATTGAGGAATTTATAAAATATATACATGGGACAACAAAGTTTTTAGAGTTTACTTATCAATATAATATAGAATATGCTAATTACTTAGATGTAACTATAACTAAGAATAGAGAAGATAAGCTATACCAATCAAGGGTATATAGGAAAAGTTGTTTTTCAAACACCTATGTTCACTTCCAAAGTGACCATCCCCTATATTTGAAAAGGAATATTATTAAGGGGCAAATGGTCAGAGCCTCTAGGATGACCACTGATAACAAAGAGTGTAGGTGTGAAATGGATAAAATACAAAGTTTCTTTATGGAAAGAGGATACCCAGTAGAATTAATTGAGAATGTAAAAAGGGAAGTAATGAGAAAGCGGAATACACAATACTCCCCCTTATTAAAAAGTGATCGGACTGTAACAAACAATAGGAAAGGTATAAATATAGACAGTAGAAATGAAGAAATTCCTAGACTGATTTTTACTTATCACAAGGGATGTGAATGGATACAAAAGGGAATGCATGAAATTTGGAACATTTTTTCTAAGATGTCCAACAGTTTATCCATTTTTCAACAACCATTAAGATTTACATATAGGAAAAATCTAAATTTTAAAAAATTATTTGAAAAGAAAAACTTGGCAGAAAAAGGTGTGACAAACAAGATTGGAACACATAAATGTGGTAGATGTGGGCAATGTTCATTTATTTCAGGTAAGAAAGAAATAATTTTGAAAGGATGTGAAAGTAAGCTCAGGGTCAAAGGGTATTTTACATGTAACACTAAGGGGGTGGTATATCTTGCCTACTGTGTAACCTGTGGATTATACTATGTGGGTAAGACGGAACGCCAACTTAGAAAACGGATTTATGAGCACATGAGAGATATTACCAGGAAAAATGAGAACAATGCCCTATTCAGACACACAAATATTTGTGAGAAAGCCAATTTCAAATTTTGGGTACTAGAAGAAGTGAAAAAGAATGATAGAGGTGGAGATTGGGAATCTCTATTAGAGTATAGAGAATTAATCTGGCAGCTCAGATTGGATGCCTGTGGACCTAAAGGGATGAATGACCATCTCTCTATAAAACCAGCTCTAAAACTTCTGGCAAATAACCCAAAATAAATAAATAAACAGAATGGAAATGAAAATAAGAACAAAATAAAATAAAATAATAAAACATAATGGAACTAGTAATATAGACAAATATAAATTTATATTAAATAAACCTTTGTGTCCAAGACTATATATTTTATATTTTATAGTATATTTTATATTATATTTTAGGTCAAGTGGATTTCTGTTGATAAATGGAATTGTTTATGTATATGTATTTCTATGTATTTTTGTTGCATTTACATCCATTGTCATTATTCCAGCACTTTGCACTTTATATTTATATTTATAATTATATTTATATTTATATATTTATATTTGTATTTATATTTATATTTGTATTTATATTTGTATATACTAATTAATGAATATTTGGATACCCACATGTAGTGAACATATATTATTATACAATAACATCATTTTTATGTTAGGTTAGGCATCTTTTATGTAACAACCAGTAAAGCATTTACTAGGACCTGAATAACAACAGGCAAGTAAAGGGTTACATTTCCGGGAGCACAATATTAATTAATTGTGAATTAATTAGCCAACCAATAGGGGTTTTTACTACGAATATAAAAGACAGTTGGTTTTTGTAGCAAATTGTGATTCTGATGAAGATTTTTTATAAATACGAAAGCGCGCTCAATCACCAGTATTTTATTTATGTCAGTGTGTGTTTTTGTGAATTTTCGTGACATTAAAACGAAGGATTAATTTGCAGCCTGTTATTCCTTACGAATGCCTTGTGGAACATTTAAGTGACAGTTGGAGGACAGCCCTTTATGGTACAGCGACGGAGGTTTTTTCCTTTAGTATAACTGTGTGACGGAGTGGTGTGTACAGTATTTAAATTGATTTAATTGTGTTGCATGAAAATTAACTCAAGTGAAGGTTTTGACACTGTTCTTCAGTTAGTGCTTGCTTGAATTTTGTTGTCTGTTAGTAATTGCAGGTGTGGGGTTAGCCACATTCTTTGATTTCTGTCACTGCCTATTTGAGTGGTACAGTTTAAAATGTTTTCTGCTTAGAAACCTCAGCTTTGGCTGTCTAAGATCTATATGTATTTAACTGGACGTATAAGAGATTCTAAGTACCTTTTATCTGCACTTTTTTCAAGTAATAGAGTATTTAAATTGATTTAATTGAGTTGCATGAATATTAACTCAAGTGGAAGTTTTGACTCTGTTCTTCAGTTAGTGCTTGCTTGAATTTTATTGTCTGTTGGTAATTGCAGGTGTGGGGGTAGCCACATTCTTTGATTTCTGTCACTGCCTATTTGAGTGGTACAGTTTGAAATATTTTCTGCTTAAAAACCTCAGCTTTGGCCAGCTAAGATCTAGCTGTATTCAGCTGGACGTATAAGAGAATCTAAGTACCTTTTATCTGCACTTTTTTTCAAATAATACAGTATTTAAATTGATTTAATTGTGCTGCATGAATATTAACTCAAGTGGAAGTTTTGACTCTGTTCTTCAGTTAGTGCTTGCTTGTATATTATTGTCTGTTAGTAATTGCAGGTGTGGGGGTAGCCACATTCTTTGATTTATGTCACTTCCTATTTAAGTGGTACAGTTTGAAATATTTTCTGCTTAAAAACCTCAGCTTTGGCCGTTAAGATCTAGCTGTATTCAACTGCACGTATAAGAGAATCTAAGTACCTTTTATCTGCACTTTTTTCAAATAATGCTGTATTTAAATTGATTTAATTGTGTTGCATGATTATTACCTCAAATGGAAGTTTTGACTCTGTTCTTCAGTTAGTGCTTGCTTGAATTTTATTGTCTGTTAGTAATTGCAGGTGTGGGGGTAGCCACATTCTTTGATTTCTGTCACTGCCTATTTAAGTGGTACAGTTTGAAATATTTTCTGCTTAAAACCCTCAGCTTTGGCCGGCTAAGAACTAGCTGTATTCAACTGGACGTATAATTGTATCTAAGCACCTTTTATCTGCACTTTTTTCAAATAATACAGTATTTAAATTGATTTGTGTTGTATGAATATTAACTCAAGTGGAAGTTTTGACTCTGTTCTTCAGTTAGTGCTTGCTTGAATTTTATTGTCTGTTAGTAATTGCAGGTGTGGGGGTAGCCACATTCTTTGATTTCTGTCACTGCCTATTTAAATGGTACAGTTTGAAATATTTTCTGCTTAACAACCTCAGCTTTGGCCGGCTAAGATCTAGCTGTATTCAACTGGACGTATAAGAGAATCTAAGTACCTTTTATCTGCACTTTTTTCAAATAATACAGTATTTAAATTGATTTAATTGTGTTGCATGAATATTAACTCAACTGGAAGTTTTGACGCTGTTCTTCAGTTAGTGCTTGCTTGAATTTTATTGTCTGTTAGTAATTGCAGGTGTGGGGGTATTCACATTCTTTGATTTCTGTCACTGCCTATTTAAGTGGTACAGTTTGAAATATTTTCTGCTTAAAAACCTCAGCTTTGGCCGGCTAAGATCTAACAGTATTCAACTGGACGTATATGAGAATTTAAGTACCTTTTATCTGCACTTTTTTCAAATAATACAGTATTTAAAGTGGTTTAATCGTGTTGCATGAATATTAACTCAAGTGGAAGTTTTGACTCTGTTCTTCAGTTAGTTTCAAACTGCCCACCCCTCTTGTAAATTTGTGTTTGGATACTCCTTCTGGGCCCTTCTCATTTGCTCACTCAACTGAGTGCAGTGAGATCATATTCTGATTTCAGGCACTCCTACTGTGTACAAAGAGAGCATCTGGGAAAGAGAACAAAAAGAAAATTAAGCTTGTTTCCTGGCTTTCCTGTTAAGTGGTCTAGACTGTTTGTAGGCTTCTGAGACCCCAAGCCCTTCTGTGTTGGAGGGAAGCCTTCTAGCTTAGTTTTGGTTCTTATAACTAGTCAGTTTTCTAGTTTCAGCACTCAAATCTGTTTCTTTTAACTCAGCACTTGTTCAGAACTCATTGTACGCACTACATAAGCTGAAAAATTACTACATCACTCAACTTTCCTCACTTGTCTAGAGGAAAGCAGTTTTTAGTACTTAATAAATAAGCACCTATCCAGTAATGTCTAAGGGTCAGCTCCCAGTGATTTCTCCTGTCTACCTGATGAATCTGGGCATCTTGGGGCAATGCAGCAATTGCCTCATGTACACAGACAACCCTCTCCTCCTAACACCCAACACTACAACCTGTGAGAGATGCACTTATACAGCCAAACTGGAGGCAAAGCTCTGTTCACCCAAGACTGGACTAGACAGTCAAGAGGAGAAGGTAAACACTTGCACCACACCACACTCATCAGATAGTCCCTCAAAACCTACACCACCAAAACACACAAATAGAAACACAAAACACGCACCTACATTCAGGGAGGCTCTCAATAAAAACCTGCTCAAGCATCAGGGACATCCAAAGCATAAACACAAGCAAACTCCACCCCCCCAACACAACCCAAATGACACATAGCCCACAAACTCAGTGTGTCATTCAACCACAGCCCATAAGGCATAACAATGTACCCAACACTCTAGTCATAGATGACTCTATAGTCAGGCATACTGATGTTCCACTCACTAAACTAAACAAGGAGAAAGTTACTGTCAGCTGCCTGTCAGGTGCCAGGATCCACCACATAACGCATGCACTCAGATCACTCCACAATAAGTACAAATATAACACTGTCATTGTCCATGTTTGTGTGAATGACCTGAGATGTACCTCCCTGGACTACATGAAAAGAGACATGGAGGAGCTCTCCGATCTTGTATCCCAGGCAGGTATGACCTTACCCCTGAGTAGCATCCTGCCATATCCCAGAATGATACCACAATACAAGGACAAATTGATTGACTTGGCTAAGCTTCTGGTGTCATTCTAAGGGGATCCAGTATTTGCCTGCCTGGGACGACGTGATCGACAGACTATGATGCTTTGCCAGAGATGGCCTGCACCTGTCGCCCTTAGGATTCCAGATACTGGCTAAGGCTCGTGACACCCCTATAGTGCCTTTTTTAGGCACGGTTCAAATGACAAATTCACCACCGTAACAGGTACAAGCAAGCAAAATCTGAGGGTAATGCTACTCAATGCTAGAAGTCTAAACCTCAAAATGCACTCACTCGAGGCACTCCTTAAAATGGAGAACATTGACATCTGTGCAGTGACAGAGACCTGATTCAAAGCTCCAGAGAGCAACCCTGCATTAGCAGGCTACAGTTCATACCACACCTTTCAGCCACCTAACCCGGAACGAAGCACTAAAGGTGGAGGCGTGTCCATATTCATTAAGGATATCCACACCTCCAGGCTAGTTGCACAGCATAATGCATCCGAGATTATCCAAGTGCAACTAACTCTGGGCAAGACCGCAATCCAAATTGTAGCCTGCTACAGACC